>NC_029776.3:62009123-62032857 GCF_000817695.3 Arachis duranensis | reverse complement strand
CTTGATTTAGCCGCTTAGGCCTGGATTTTATTTCCTTGGGCCCTCCTATCCATTGATGCTCAAAGCCTTGGATCCTTTTTACCCTTGACTTTTGGTTTTAAGGGCTATTGGCTTTTACTGCTTGCTTTTTTTTCTTTTTCTTTTTAAATTTTTTTTGCCTCTTTTTTTTTGCAAGCTTTTGCTATTCACTGCTTTTTCTTGCTTCAAGAATTAATTTCATGATTTTTTCAGATTATCAATAGTATTTCTCTTTGTTCATCATTCTTTCAAGAGCCAACAATTTTAACATTCATAAACAACAAGATAAAAAATATGCACTGTTCAAGCATTCATTCAGAAGACAAAAAGTATTGTCACCACATCAATATAATTAAACTAAATTCAAGAATAATTTCGAAATTCATGTACTTCTTGTTCTTTTGAATTAGAAACATTTTTTATTTAAGAAAGGTGAAGGATTCATGGAATTATTTATAGCCTTAAGACATAGTTACCAAATACTAATGATCATGAAGTAGAGACAGAAAATATAGATAAACATAAAGCATAAAAATCGAAAAACAGAAAAAAATAATAGCAAGGAATGAGTCCACCTTAGTGAGGGTGGCGCCTTTTGAAGGTCCAATGGTACTTTTTGAGCTCCTTTATATCTCTTCATTGCTTCTGTTGCATGATCCCTAGTGATTTTGGTGTTCCTATCCTTAGTTGCTTCCAATAATTATGTGAAGGAACATGTATCCCCTAAGGTATCTCAGGGATTTCTTGGTGAGGGAATTCCTTATGCTCTCTTAATGTGCAGTTAAATGCTCTTCTACTGAGCCATGGACCCTTGAGATGAATCTCTCCATCTCCCTTGACTCAGAGGTGGAAGCTTTTGTCTTCCCTTTTCTCTTTTTGTTTTGAGGTTTCTCTGGCCTTAGGTTCCATCAATGGTTATGGAAAAACAAAAAGCTATGCTTTTACCACACCAAACTTAGAAAATTGCTCGCCCTCGAGCAAGAGAAGTAAGAAAAGATGAAGAATAAGAGGAAGATATGAAGGAGATGGAGGGATGTGTGTATTCGGCTATATGGTTGGGATTGGTTGGAAAGAGAATTTAAATTTTGAAGGTAGGTGGGGTGTATGGGGAAGAGTGGATAGATGTGAGTGGTGTATGAAAAACAAAAGGGATGACCATGAATGGAGAGAGAGAGGGTGAGGTAGGTGGGGATCCTGTGGGGTCCACAGATCCTGAGATGATCCCGTGGGGTCCACAGATCCTGAGGTGTCAAGGATTTACATCCCTGCACCAATTAGGCATGTAAAATGCCTTTCCATGCAGTTCTGGCGTTTAAACACCGAAGTGATGCATGTTCTGGGCGTTCAACGCACAACTGCAGCATGTTTCTGGCGTTGAACGCCAGTTCCAAGCTTGTTTCTGGCGTTCAGCGCCAGCTCCATGCTCTGTTCTGGCGTTGAACGCCAGCCAGATGCTCCTTACTGGCGTTTAAATGCCAGTAAGTCCTTCCTCCAGGGTATGATTTTTCTTCTGCTGTTTTTGATTCTGTTTTTAATTTTAATATTTTTTTCGTGACTCCTCATGATCATGAACCTAATAAAACATAAAAGAACAATGAAAATAAAATAAAATTAGATAAATAAAAATTGGGTAGCCTCCCAACAAGCGCTCTTTTAGTGTCACTAGCTTGACAGTGGGCTCTCTTGGAGCCACAAAGGTGATCAGGTCAATGTTGTGGACTCCCAACACCAAACTTAGAGTTTGGATATGGGGGTTCAACACCAAACTTAGAGTTTGGTTGTGGCCTCCCAACACCAAACTTAGAGTTTGATTGTAGGGGCTATGTTTGACTCTGTACTGAGAGAAGCTCTGCATGCTTACTCTCCCTTGTTACAGAAGGATAGTCGTGTGCCTTAAACACAAGGTAGTCCCTATTCAATTGAAGGACTAATTCTCCTCTGTTAACATCTATCACAGCTTCTGCTGTGGCTAGGAAAGGTCTTCCAAGGATGATGCATTCATCCTCCTACTTCCTATTGTCTAAGATTATGAAATCAGTAGGAATGTAAAGGCCTTTAACCTTTACCAACACGTCCTCCACTAATCCATAAGCTTGTCTTACTGACTTGTCTGCCAATTGTAATGAGAATAAGGCAGACTGTACCTCAATGATCCCCAGTTTCTCCATTACAGAGAGTGGCATAAGATTTATGCCTGACCTTAGGTCACACAAAGCCTTTTTAAAGGTCATGGTGCCTATGGTACAGGGTATTAAGAATTTACCAGGATCTTGTCTCTTTTGAGGTAAAGTTTTCTGAAACCATGTATCTAGTTCACTAATGAGCATGGGAGGTTCACCTTCCCAAGTCTCATTACCAAACAACTTGGCATTCAGCTTCATGATGGCTCCTAGATATTGAGCAACTTGATCTTCAATCGCATCTTCATCCTCCTCTGAGGAAGAATAGTCTTTAGAGCTCATGAATGGCAGAAGAAGATTTAGTGAAATTTCTATGGTCTCTATATGAGCCTCAGATTCCTTTAGGTCCTCAATAGGGAACTCCTTCTTGTTTGAGAGACATCCCAGGAGGTCTTCCTCACTAGGATTTTTGTCCTTCTCCTCCCTTGTGCATTCGGCCATATTGATTACATAAATGGCCTTCTACACTCCAAATTTCTAATAGAGGATCTTGTTTCACTCATCAGACTTAAAGTGGCCTTAGACAGATCAGAGACTATGTTTGATAGGTTAGAGGGGCTCTGTTCGGAATTCTCTGTCTGTTGCTGAGAAGATGATGGAAAAGGCTTGTTATTGCTTAGCCTATTTCTTCCACCATTATTAAAGCCATGTTGAGGCTTTTGTTATCCTTCCATGAGAAATTTGGATGATTTCTCCATGATGAATTATAGGTGTTCCCATAAGGTTAACCCTTGTAATTTACCTCTGCTATTGCAGGGTTCTCGGGATCATAAGCTTCTTCAGAAGCTACCTCTTTAGTACTGTTGGATGCATTTTGCCATCCATTCAGACTTTGAGAGATCATGTTGACTTGCTGAGTCAACACTTTGTTCTGAGCTAATATGGCATTCAAAGCATCAATTTCAATAACTCCCTTCCTCTGAGGCGTCCCATTATTCACGGAATTCCTCTCAGAAGTGTACATGAATTGGTTATTTGCAACCATGTCAATAAGTTCTTGAGCTTCTGCAGGCGTTTTCTTTAAGTGAATGGATCCACCTGCAAAATGGTTCAATGACATTTTGGAAAACTCAGATAGACCATAATAGAATATATCTAATATGGTCCATTCTAAAAACATGTCAGAAGGACACTTTTTGATCATCTGCTTGTATCTTTCCCAAGCTTCATAGAGGGATTCACCATCTTTTTGTTTGAAGGTCTGAACATCCACTCTAAGCTTGCTCAGCTTTTGAGGAGGAAAGAATTTATCCAAGAAGGCTGTGACCAGCTTATCCCAGGAGTCCAGGCTATCTTTAGGTTGTGAGTCCAACCATGTTATAGCTCTGTCTCTTAGAGCAAAAGGGAAAAGCATGAGCCTGTAGACTTCAGGATCTATTCCATTTGTCTTAACAGTCTTACAAATCTGCAAGAACTCAGTTAAAAACTGATAAGGATCTTCAGATGGAAGTCCATGAAACTTGCAGTTCTGTTGCATCAAAGCAACTAATTGAGGTTTCAGCTCAAAATTGTTTGCTCCAATGGCAGGAATTGAGATGCTTCTTCCATCAAACTTGGACGTTGGTTTAGTGAAATCACCAAGCATTCTCCTTACATTATTGTTGTTGGGTTCGGCTGCCATCTCCTTCTCTTGTTCAAAAATTTCAGAAAGGTTGCCTCTAGATTGTTATAATTTAGCTTCTCTTAGTTTCCTCTTTAGAGTCCTTTCAGGCTCTGGATCAGCTTTAACAAGAGTGTCTTTTTCCTTGTTCCTACTCATATGAAAGAAAAGAGAAAAAGAAAAGGAAGAGGAATCCTCTATATCTGGACAAAGAGGATCCTTATTATTAGTAGAAGAAGAAAGGGGATAGGAGTGAAGAAGAATGAATAGTCTGAATAAAGGGTAAAGGTAGGGGTAGTGATTTGAGATGAAGAGAGGTGAAGAGAAGTGTTAGTAAATAAATAAATAAATAGAAGAAGAGAAGAGATAGAGAGTTTCGAAAATAATTTTGAAAAAGTGGTTAGTGATTTTCGAAGATAAGATATAATTAAAATTAAAATTTAAAACAATTAAAAAGAATTTTTGAAAAAGAGATGAGATATTTTCGAAAATTAAAGAGGAAAAAGTAGTTAGGTGGTTTTGTAAAAGATAAGAAATAAACAAAAAGTCAAATAGTTAGTTGAAAAAGATATTACAATCAAATTTGAAAAGATAAGAAGATAAGAAGTTAGATAAGATATTTTGAAATCAAATTTTTGAAAAAGATAAAATTTTAAAAAAGATATGATAAAAAGATAAGATAAGAAGATATGGTAAAAAGATAGGATTGAAAAAGATTTAATTTTTAAAATTAAAATTAATTACTTAACTTACAAGAAACTAAAAGATATGGTTCTAGAATTTAAAGATTGAACGTTTCTTAACAAGAAAGTAACAAACTTCAAATTTTTTAATCAATCATATTAATTGTTAGCATAATTTCGAAAATTAAGATAAAATTAAGAAAAAGCTTTTTTTGAAAAACATTTTAAAGAATTTTCAAAAATTAATAAGAAAAATGAAAAGGATTTAATTTTTGAAAAAGTTTTAAAAAGATAAGATTTTTTAAAATTGAAAATTTGACTTGACTTGTAAGAAACAACTAATTCTAAAAATTTTTGACCAAGTCAACTCAAATTTTTGAAAATTTGGAGAGAAATAAGGAAAAGATATTTTTTGATTTTTAAATTTTTAATGATGAGAGAGAAAAACACAATTATGACCCAAAACATGAAAATTTTTTATCAAAACCAATTATGCATGCAAGAACACTATGAATGTTAAGATGAACACCAAGAACACTTTGAAGATCATGATGAACATCAAGAACATATTTTTGAAAAATTTTTTATGCAAAGAAAATATGCAAGACACCAAACTTAGAATTCTTTAATGCATGGACACTATGAATGCAAAAATGCATATGAAAAACAACATACAACACAAAACAAGAAAATATCAAGATCAAACAAGAAGACTTGGTGTTCCTATCCTTAGTTGCTTCCAATAATTATGTGGAGGAACATGTATCCTCTGAGGTATCTCAGGGATTTTTTGATGAGGGAATTCCTTATGCTCTCTTGATGTGCAGTCAAATGCTCTTCTACTAAGCCATGGACCCTTGAGATGAATCTCTCCATCTCCCTTGACTCAGAGGTGGAAGCTTTTGTCTTCCCTTTTCTCTTTTTTTTTTTTGAGGTTTCTCTGGCCTTAGGTGCCATCAATGGTTATGGAAAAACAAAAAGCTATGCTTTTTACCACGCCAAACTTAGAAAATTGCTCGCTCTCGAGCAAGAGAAGAAAGAAAAGATGAAGAATAAGAGAAAGATATGGAGGAGATGGAGGGATGTGTGTATTCGACTATATGGGTGGGATTGGATGGGAAAGAGAATTTGAATTTTGAAGGTAGGTGGGGTGTATGGGGAAGAGTGGATAGAAGTGAGTGGTGTATGAAAAACAGAATGGATGACCATGAATGGAGAGAGAGGGTGAGGTAGGTGGGGATCCTGTGGGGTCCACAGATCCTGAGATGATCCTATGGGGTCCACAGATTTTGAGGTGTCAAGGATTTACATCCCTGCACCAATTAGGCATGTAAAATGCCTTTCCATGCAATTCTGGCTTTTAAACGCCGAAGTAATGAATGTTCTGGGCGTTCAACGCACAACTGCAGCATGTTTCTGGTGTTGAATGCCCGTTCCATGCTTGTTTCTGGTGTTCAGCGCCAACTCCATGCTCTGTTCTGGCGTTGAACGCCAGCCAGATGCTCCTTACTGGCGTTTAGGGTGTGATTTTTCTTCTGCTGTTTTTGATTCTGTTTTTAATTTTAATATTTTTTGGTTGCTCCACATGATCATGAACCTAATAAAACAAAAAAGAATAATGAAAATAAAATAAAATAGATAAATAAAAATTGGGTTGCTTCCCAACAAGCGCTCTTTTAGTGTCACTAGCTTGACAGTGGGCTCTCTTGGAGCCACAAAGGTGATCAGGTCAATGTTGTGGACTCCCAACACCAAACTTAGAGTTTGATTGTGGGGGCTCTGTTTGACTCTATATTGAGAGAAGCTCTGCATGCTTACTCTCCCTTGTTATAGAAGGATAGCCGTGTGCCTTAAACACAAGGTAGTCCCTATTCAATTGAAGGACTAATTCTCCTCTGTTAACATCTATCATAGCTTCTGCTGTGGCTAGGAAAGGTCTTCCAAGGATGATGCATTCATCCTCCTCCTTCCTAGTGTCTAAGATTATGAAATCAGCACCTTCAACCTTTACTAACACGTCCTCTACTAATCCATAAGCTTGTCTTACTGACTTGTCTGCCAATTGTAATGAGAATAAGGTAAACTGTACCTCAATGATCCCCAGCTTCTCCATTACAGAGAGTGGCATAAGATTTATGCCTGGCCCTAGGTCACACAGAGCCTTGTTAAAGGTCATGGTGCCTATGGTACAGGGTATTAAGAATTTACCAGTATCTTGTCTCTTTTGAGGTAAAGTTTTCTGAAACCATGTATCTAGTTCACTAATGAGCATAGGAGGTTCACCTTCCCAAGTCTCATTACCAAACAACTTGGCATTCAGCTTCATGATGGCTCCTAGATATTGAGCAACTTGCTCTCCAATCGCATCTTCATCCTCTTCTGAGGAAGAATAGTCTTCAGAGCTCATGAATGGCAGAAGGAAATTTAATGGAATTTCTATGGTCTCTATATGAGCCTCAAATTCCTTTAGGTCCTCAATAGGGAACTCCTTCTTGTTTGAGAGACATCCCAGGAGGTCTTCCTCACTAGGATTTTCGTCCTTCTCCTCCCTTGTGCATTCAGCCATATTGATTACATCAATGGCCTTGCACTCTCCTTTTGGATTTTCTTCTGTATTGCTTGGGAGAATACTGGGAGGAGTTTCAATAATTTTCTTACTCAGCTGGCCCACTTGTGCCTCCAAATTTCTAATGGAGGATCTTGTTTCACTCATGAAACTTAAAGTGGCCTTAGACAGATCAAAGACTATGTTTGACAGGTTAGAGGGGCTCTGTTCAGAATTCTCTGTCTGTTGCTGAGAAGATGATGGAAATGGCTTGTTATTGCTTAGCCTATTTCTTCCACCATTATTAAAGCCTTGTTGAGGCTTTTGTTGATCCTTCCATGAGAAATTTGGATGATTTTTCCATGATGAATTATAGGTGTTCCCATAAGGTTCACCTATGTAATTTACCTCTGCTATTGCAGGGTTCTTGGGATCATAAGCTTCTTCAGAAGCTGCCTCTTTAGTACTGTTGGATGCATTTTGCCATCCATTCAGACTTTGAGAGATCATGTTGACTTGCCGAGTCAACACTTTGTTCTGAGCCAACATGGCATTCAGAGCATCAATTTCAAGAACTTCCTTCCTCTGAGGCATCCTATTATTCACGGAATTCCTCTCAGAAGTGTACATGAATTGGTTATTTGCAACCATGTCAATAAGTTCTTGAGCTTCTGCAAGCGTTTTCTTTAAGTGAATGGATCCACCTGCAGAATGGCCCAATGACATTTTAAAAAACTCAGATAGACCATAATAGAATATATCTAATATGGTCCATTCTAAAAACATGTCAGAAGGACACTTTTTGGTCATCTGCTTGTATCTTTCCCAAGCTTCATAGAGGGATTCACCATCTTTTTGTTTGAAGGTCTGAACATCCACTCTAAGCTTGCTCAGCTTTTGAGGAGGAAAGAATTTATCCAAGAAGGCTGTGACCAGCTTATCCCAAGAGTCCAGGCTATCTTTAGGTTGTGAGTCCAACCATGTTCTAGCTCTGTCTCTTCCAGCAAAAGAGAAAGGCATGAGCCTGTAGACTTCAGGATCTACTCCATTTGTCTTAACAGTCTCACAAATCTGCAAGAACTCAGTTAAAAACTGATAAGGATCTTCAGATGAAAGTCCATGAAACTTGCAGTTCTGTTGCATCAAAGCAACTAATTGATGTTTCAGCTCAAATTTGTTTGCTCCAATGGCAGGAATTGAGATGCTTCTTCCATCAAACTTGGACGTTGGTTTAGTGAAATCACCAAGCATTTTCCTTGCATTATTGTTGTTGGTTTCGGCTGCGATCTCCTTTTCTTTCTCGAAAATTTCAGAAAGCTTGCCTCTAGATTGTTGTAATTTAGCTTCTCTTAGTTTCTTTTTTAGAGTCCTTTCAGGCACTGGATCAGCTTCAACAAGAGTGTCTTTTTCCTTGTTCCTACTCATATGAAAGAGAAGAGAAAAAGAAAAGGAAGAGGAATCCTCTATATCTGGACAAAGAGGATCTTTATTATTAGTAGAAGAAGAAAGGGGATATGAATGAAGAAGAATGAATAGTCTGAATAAAGGGTAAAGGTAGGGGTAGTGATTTGAGATGAAGATAGGTGAAGAGAAGTGTTAGTAAATAAATAAATAAATAGAAGAAGATAAGAGATAGAGAATTTCGAAAGTAATTTTGAAAAAGTGGTTAGTGATTTTCGAAAATTAAAGATAAGATATAATTAAAACTAAAATTTAAAACAATTAAAAAGAATTTTTGAAAAAGAGATGATATATTTTCAAAAATTGAAGAGAAAAAAGTAGTTAGGTGGTTTTGAAAAAGATAAGAAACAACCAAAAAGTCAAATAGTTAGTTGAAAAAGATATTACAATCAAATTTGAAAAGATAAGAAGATAAGAAGTTAGATAAGATATTTTGAAATCAAATTTTTGAAAAAGATATGATAAAAAGATAAGATAAGATAAGAAGATATGATAAAAAGATAGGATTGAAAAAGATTTAATTTTTAAAATTAAAATTAATTACTTAACTAACAAGAAACTAAAAGATATGGTTCTAGAATTTAAAGATTGAACCTTTCTTAACAAGAAAGTAACAAACTTCAAATTTTTAATCAATCATATTAATTGTTAGCATAATTTTGAAAATTAAGATAAAATTAAGGAAAAGATTTTTTTGAAAAACATTTTAAAGAATTTTTGAAAATTAATAAGAAAAATGAAAAAAGAATTAATTTTTGAAAAAGTTTTAAAAAAGATAAGATTTTTTAAAATTGAAATTTTGACTTGACTTGTAAGAAACAACTAATTTTAAAAAAATTTTGACCAAGTCAACTCAAATTTTGAAAAATTTGGAGAGAAATAAGGAAAAGATATTTTTTTGATTTTTAAATTTTTAATGATGAGAGAGAAAAACACAATTATGACCCAAAACATGAAAATTTTGGATCAAAACCAATTATGCATGCAAGAACACTATGAATGTTAAGATGAACACTAAGAACACTTTGAAGATCATGATGAACATCAAGAAAATATTTTTGAAAAGTTTTTTATGCAAAGAAAACATGCAAGACACCAAACTTAGAATTCTTTAATGCATGGACACTATGAATGCAAAAATGCATATGAAAAACAACATACAACACAAAACAAGAAAACATCAAGATCAAACAAGAAGACTTGTCAAGAACAACTTGAAGATCATGAAGAACACCATGAATGCATGAATTTTCAAAAAATGCAAGAAAAATTTTTAAAGCATGCAATTGACACCAAACTTAAAAATTGACTCAAGACTCAAACAAGAAACACAAAATATTTTTGGTTTTTATGATTTTATGATTTTTTTGTATTTTTATTTTTTTTTTCGAAAATTATATTTTTGAAAAATGAAAATAAAGAAAAAAATTTTGAAAGATTTTTGAAAACTTTTTTAAAAGGAAATTAAAAAGAAAATTACCTAATCTGAGCAACAAGATGAACCGTCAGTTGTCCATACTCGAACAATCCCCGGCAACGGCGCCAAAAACTTGGTGGACGAAATTGTGATCATCAACAATGGCTCCAAAGGCTTGGTGCTCTCAAACGTGAATCACACTCTGTCACAACTGCGCACAACTAACCAGCAAGTGTACTGGGTCGTCCAAGTAATACCTTACGTGAGTAAGGGTCGATCCCATAGAGATTGTTGGTATGAAGCAAGCTATGGTCATCTTGTAAATCCCAATCAGGCGGATTTAACTGGATTAAGAGATTATTGGTTTAAATAAAGATAATAAAATAAACAGAAAATAAAGATAACGTTTCTCATGTAATTCAATGGTGGAAATTTCAGATAGGTGTATGGAGGTGCTGTGTTCCTTCTAAATCTTTGCTTTTCTACTTCTTCCTTCGAGTTTTTTTATCACTCCTTTCTATGACAAGCTGTATGTAGGGCTTCACCATTGTTAATGGCTACATCCCATTCTCTCAGTGAAAATGGTCCAAATGCTCTGTCACAGCACGGCTTATCATCTGTCGGTTCTCAATCAGGTTGGAATAGAATCCAGTGATTCTTTTGCGTCTGTCACTAACGCCCAGCCTTCAGGAGTTTGAAGCTCGTCAGAGTCATTCAATCCCGGAATCCTACTCTGAATACCACAGACAAGGTTAGACTTTCCGGATTCCCATGAATGCCGCCATCAATTCTAGCTTGTACCATGAAGATTCTGATCAAGGAATCCAAGAGATATGCGCCCGGTCTAAGGTAGAACGGAAGTGGTTGTCAGTCACGTGCGTTCATAGGTGAGAATGATGATGAGTGTCACGAATCATCACATTCATCAAGTTGAAGTGCAACGAATATCTTAGAACAGAAATAAATCGAATTGGATAGAAAATAGTAGTAATTGCATTAAAACTTGAGGTACAGCAGAGCTCCACTCCCTTAATCTATGGTATGAAGAAACTCCACCGTTGAAAATACATAAGTGAAAGGTCCAGGCATGGCTGAATGGCCAGCCCCCAGATCCAAGAACTAAACATCCAAAGATTCAATAATACACTAGTAAAAAGTTCTATTTATACTAAACTAGCTACTAGGGTTTACAGGAGTAAGTAATTGACGTATAAATCCACTTCCGGGGCCCACTTGGTGTATGTTTGGGCTGAGCTTGATCTATTCACGAGCTGAGGCTTCTTTTGGGGTTGAACGCCAAGTTGTAACGTGTTTTGGGCGTTCAACTCTGGTTCGTGACGTGTTTCTGGCGTTTGACTCCAGAATGCAGCATGGAACTGGCGTTGAGCGCCAGTTTACATCATCAAATCTCGAATAAAGTATGGACTATTACATATTGCTGGAAAGCTCTAGATGTCTACTTTCCAACGCTGTTGAGAGCGCACCATTTGGAGTTTTGTAGCTCCAGAAAATCCATTTCAAGTGCAGGGAGGTCAGATTCCAACAGCATCAGCAGTCCTTTGTCAGCCTCTTATCAGAGTTTTGCTTAGGTCCCTGAATTTCAGCAAGAAAATACCTGAAATCCCAAAAAAACACACAAACTCATAGTAAAGTCCAGAAATATGAATTTAGCATAAAAACTAATGAAAACATCCCTAAAAGTAACTAGATCATACTAAAAACTACCTAAAAACAATGCCAAAAAGCGTATAAATTATCCGCTCATCAATTATTGCAAGCTTGTTTGAGAAATTATTGGTTACTGGATATGTTAATTTGACTGGATAATATTGTGTTGAGTGTTGAATTGATTTAGTCTTGTTCTCGGTCGTGAATTATTGTGATGATGGTTTAATGGTGACTGTTTTCTGATTATTGAAAATGAGTGCCTGATATAAATTTTGGTTATATTATCAATAACTTTGGTCACTAGATTGAATGGGTTGAGTACTTTGCTGTTCTGATCATTGTTCAGAAAAAGATCAATGAATTGTGGAGATTGAGGTTTGATGAACAAAAAATATATTGAGCCTGGATTCTGAAAATCCTATCACTCTAAATGAAGTGTTTTTTACTTGTGAGAGGTGAGAAAAGTGGTACAAGTTATGGTATAAAGGTTTCAAAATCTAATTTAAGGATTCAAGCACAAATTCAAGAGGCAAGCAAGACCGTGAGGAGCTAACAAAGGAAAGAGATGTGCTCAAAGAAAAACATAAAGAGCAACCAACACGACAAGAGAAAGAATTAGCTCGAGTGAAAGCTCAATTGGAAGCTCAACAAGCCGTTGTGAACTCTTTCATAGCGTGCTTTGACAATGAAAGAAACTAGACAATTAAAGGTACTCCTAAAATTGCTTATGGTTTTAATACATATTCCTAGATGATTCATATATTATTAGTATAGTTTAATTTGTATATAGATCTATTTATTACATTTTACTTGTGTCATGGTTGAGAAATGACAAATGTCCTAAAATTTGGTTTGATAAATCTGGTTGTGTATTGGCTGAGAAATAAGTAGTGAACTGGTGTTTTTGATGGAACAGTATACGGTGAAAATATCCAGGTTTTAGGGGAGGTTTTGCGAAAATGTTTCTAAACATTTTGGATAAAAGTTAATGGAAAAAATTATAATTGGTGTTATATCTTGTTTCTAATTGTTTGTTTCGATTTTTCTTATTTACAGGAGTGCTAAAATAGTGACAACATGCTACCTCTGAGGGCTTAAGAATATTTTGATTCATAGAGACATTAATCCATGTTCGACTTTTAACTTTTGGTTGACCTTGTGCATGAAATATAACTTGTTGAACTAATCAATGTACTCACTAATGTTATTTTGTTTTAAAAGAATTTTAGTTAATTGAAACATGTTTGAATTATGTATGTTTTTACATATTATATAAATGTTGACTTGCTCAGTAAAGTAGTTAATATATCAGTTAATTTAAAAAATAATTTAGTAAATTATGCATGCAATTGGTATTAAAAAAATTGTTACAAAATAATTTTTTTGCTTTTGTAACTAAAAAAAATGTTACAAAATCAAGTTACATTTTGTAACAAAATTTTATGATAGGAAAAAATATATTGTCACAAAAAATATTTTGAAGATCAAAACTTGTTATGACTTTTGTAACGACGTTTGGTATTTTGTATCAGAAAAATTTGTTACAAAATATTACTTTGAATTGTAATAGTTCCATTTTTTGTTAGAAAAACTTTTTGTAACGAGCACAGTGCAACGACCCTTTTTTTGTTACAAAATCCTTTTGTTTCAAAATTTCAATTTTTTGTAACAATTTTTTTTTGTTACAAATATTACTTTTTAATGTAGTGTAATTAGTGAGTTTTACCCCAAGCAACGTTAGACAAGGTAAAAAATCTCTAAACCCATGTGGTTAGTTAAATTTGATAAACCTTAGTGTTGATTTCGGACAATGTATGAATTTAGATTGAATTTATGTACTGGAGTTGAGTTGGTGATTTGGAGTGCTTGATATTGAGCTTTGGTGGCTAAACTTGGAAGCTTGTGGAAAAAAAGAGTCTTTGGTGATTTTTAACTTGGGAGGAATTAGCCAAGGTACGGTTTAAGTTTTATTTAAATACCATGTAATGTGACATGAAATCCTACTATAGATTTTCCTAGGAATAGGATTAAATTGCATGATTGGATGAAATTAAAATGTTATAATTAATGACTTGTTGGATTTGATTATGAGTGATGATTGGTTGTTTATGAGTTATTAATTAAAATTGATAAAATTAATGAGTTGATGAATTGGGATGTGAGAATATGATGTGAAATTATGGTTTGGTTGGTAGTTATTGAATGATGATAAAAATTGTTAGAATGAATGATTAAGTTTGTGATCGTGCTGGAGATTGTAAAATTTATTGTTGATGAAATAAGGCCTGATGATTTTTATAATTGGAAGTTAAATTGCTAGGTGATGAATGATTAGGATGGTAAAGAATGATGATATGTATGTTGAGACTATGTAGGAATTGCTTTAGAATGGTTTTGGTTTGTTTTGGGATAAAGAGTTGATGAGATTTGAAGAAAACAAAAAATTCTGTTTTTGGGTAACTCCGTCTTCGGAGTTGGAAATTAAACGAAACTAGATTTTTATGAATTTGTTTAAAAATCTTTTCAATGGTTCAAGGATGGTTGAAAAAGAATTGTTGGCAAAAATGTTATGTGCGTTTGAAAACCGGGTTGAAGAACAGAATTTCTACAGCATATCATCTTTTTGAAAACCTGCTATGCATGCGTACGCGAAAAACACTCATGACATTATTTTAGAAAACTTGTATTTTTTAGTTCTCAACCATTCATCGAGCCTCCTGAACCTCTGTAAACCCTGTTGTGAGTTTAGAGCTAGTGTAATATAAGGTAGAGAGGTTAGAAAAGGATACTTAATGAGTTGAGATATTAATTTGTCGAAAGATGGATTAAATGTAATAAGAGATGTGATGAGAATGATTGAGATAATGAGAAATGATAGATCCAGTAGAGGGATTCCGCTTGCTTCGAGATGTGGTTAAGATAGGATGATTATGATGACAATGGATGATGATGATGTATTATGAGGAATGTGATTAAGGATGAAAGTGAAAATGTGACTGAGTCTGATGAAGTATACCTGTCTGGGTAGATGTAGTGGTGTGATTCTGTTTGCTCCGAGATGTGGTGAAGTATAATTGCCTGGGTAGATGCAGCGTTGTGATTCTACTTGTTCTGGGTTATGGTTTGAGTCTCCAGGGTAAATGCAGTAGTTTGCCCCCACTTTCTCCTGGTTGAGAATGACATGTGATTTAAAATTTTATCTAAGTCATGAATTTCCTTGGGTAGATGCAGCGGGTCGGTTCCACTTGCTCCACTTATACCTTTCCAGACGTTCTTCCTTGAAGATGTAAACTTACTCTTGGTAGATACACGCATGTTAGGACAGTCCAGTGTTAGCTACCGAACATGTCGGATTGGCTGTATAACCGACATATGAGCTCATTAGCCATAGGAAAGGCATGCATCATTTGCACTTGTTTGATTTTGTTTGGGTTTGATTACCTGTCATGGTTTTCTTAATTATACATATTAAATGCCTATATGCTAATTGTCTTACTGAAATTACTTGTGTATTACTTATCTACTTTGCTTGTGTATGTATATCTGAGAGGTCCCTCTCATTGGTGTCAATTGACGCTGAGTGCTGTTCCATTTTAATGTTGGAAGGTTGCGGAGAATTGAGAAAATTAATGAGTAAGAGGGTTAGATTAGAATCCTTTAAGGTAATTTCCTGATTATGGATTAGTGAGAATTTAGGATGGAAATAATGATGTGTGAAGTTTAACATTGCTTAGTGAATTTCTTGATACCATATACTATATTTATTTAGCATTTTTACCGTACTAGGAACCCATAGGTCGGGGTTCTCATTTTGTAAATATCCACTATTTCTCAGATGCAGGTTCTGGTGCTCCACAATGAGCTGGAGTTTGTCTGGAAGCCAGTGAACTGATCTTGAGCTCTGTTTTCTATTTTGCTTAGATTTCTCTCCCCCTTTATTTTGGAAATTTTTATGATGTATACGTACTTCATTTTGAAAACTTTGTGATGTTTCGGGGAGAGATAGAAAATATTGTTAACAACTGCTTTTATTATTGTAACCCTAGCTGATCTAAACTTCACGGGTCGTGACTAGCATCTATTATACATACATACATACATACATACATACATATATACATATATACATACATACATACACACACACATATTCGAATGCTTCTCATCGATACATGTGTGTGTTATGTTTGCAATTTTCTTTTAAATTCTTTCAGACTTCTCGGTTAATACTTCCTTCTAATATATATATCAACTCCACCTTGAGTCATGTAAGACTCAAGACTTTTGGAAAAGTCCTATTTTGAACTAACCTTAAACCACATATCTATTTACAATTTTAATTTCATAAATTATCTTATTGAAGGTAATTAAAGGTATTTTTGATTAATTAGATTTTAAAATAAATTAAGGTTTTCATCCAAACTCCATAATTTTTGGATTAATTTTTTATTTACAACTTAAAGTTCTAGAAATCCAAAAATAATGAGTTTGTGCTATTTAAATTAAGATTTTATTTAATTTTACAATTATTGAGTTATTTTATATATTTAAATTGTATAGTTGGTAGTTGTTAAATAATAAAGATTTTATCTGATTTGGATTAAATAAGTAATATTTTAATTATTAATACTGCTATTTTGGAAAATGAAGAAATTAAGTATATTAATTCTTATTATTTGACTTGGACATTTTATTGAAAATAATTTGTGAAATTAATGAGCAAATAGTATTTTTATACATTATTATTGTTGGATTAAAAGTCATTTCTAATTACTATAATATCCCTACTTTTATTTGAAATTACAAAACTAACCTTATTACCTTAATTTTGTTAAATTAACACACATTTTTCCTTTACCCCAAAAGAAACCCTAATTTTGTAACAGCCCAGACCACCCGCTAGCACGATATTGTCCGCTTTGGCACACAAGGCCTCACGGTTTTGTCTTTGACGATAGGGATGCTAGCCGAAGCCCCCCACACTCACTCGTCAAAACGCGTCAAGCTAGGGAGAGGTATCCACACCCTTATAAGGCATGCTTCGTTCCCCTCTCCAACCGATGTGGGCCTTACAATCCACCCCCCTAAGGGAGCCCAGCGCCCTCGCTGGCACATCGATCCGGGTTCTGGCTCTGATACCATCTGTAACAGCCCAGACCACCCGCTAGCACGATATTGTCCGCTTTGGCACACAAGGCCTCACGGTTTTGTCTTTGACGATAGGGATGCTAGCCGAAGCCCCCCACACTCACTCGTCAAAACGCGTCATACTAGGGAGAGGTATCCACACCCTTATAAGGCATGCTTTGTTCACGATGTGCTGACCCTTGTTCTTTAAATGACGCTATCCCAAGGAGGACACCTAAAGGAGAGCCGTAATGGCCTCATCTTCGGCAGGCTCCTCCAATTTTTTTTCCAGTTTTTTTTACGTTGTGCTGACCCTTGTTCTTTAAATGACGCTATCCCAAAGAGGACACCTAAAGGTGAGCTGTAATGGCCTCATCTTTGCCAGGCGCGTCCGATTTTTTTCCGGTTTTTTTCTAGCTTTTTTTTATGTTGAGCTGACCCTTGTTCTTTAAATGGCGCTATCCCGAAGTGGACACCTAAAGGCGAGCCGTAATGGCCTCATCTTCGGCAGGATCCTCCGGTTTTTTTTCCGGTTTTTTTTCTAGCTTTTTTTTTTACGTTGTGCTGACCCTTGTTCTTTAAATGACGCTATCCCGAAGAGAACACCTAAAGGCGAGCCGTAATGGCCTCATCTTCGGCAGGCTCCTCCATTTTTTTTACTTTTTAATGTTGTGCTGACCCTTGTTCTTTAAATGACGCTATCCTGAGGAGGACACCTAAAGGTGAGCCTTAATGGCATCATCTTCAGTAGGCTCCTCTGGTTTTCTTTTTTTCGATTTTTTTCCAGTTTTTTTTTTCGTTTTTTTTACGTTGTGCTGACCCTTGTTCTTTAAATGACCCTATCCCCAGGAGGACACCTAAAGGCGAGCCGTAATGGCCTCATCTTCTGCAAGCTCCTCCGTTTTTTTTTCCAATTATTTTTGCCTTTTTTTTACGATGTGCTGACCCTTGTTCTTTAAATGACGCTATCCCAAGGAGGACACCTAAAGGAGAGCCGTAATGGCCTCATCTTCGGCAGGCTCCTCCGGTTTTTTTCCGATTTTTTTCCAGAATTTTTTTCGGTGTTTTTTTTTTACGTTGTGCTGACCCCTTTTTTTTTAAATAACGCTATCCCGAGGAGGACACATAAAGGTGAGCCGTAATGGCCTCATCTTCGGCAGTCTCCTCCGATTTTTTTTTTACATTGTGCTCACCCTTGTTCTTTAAAAGACGCAATGCAGAGGAGGACACCTAAAGACGAGCCGTAATGGCCTCATCTTCGGCAGGCTCCTCCAAAGGTGAGCCGTAATGGCCTCATCTTCAGCAGGCTCCTCCAGTTTTTTTCTGATTTTTTTTCAGAATTTTTTTTCGGGGTTTTTTTTTTACGTTGTGCTGACCCTTGTTCTTTAAATGATGCTATCCCGAGGAGGACACATAAAGGTGAGCCGTAATGGCCTCATCTTCGGCAGGCTCCTCCGGTTTTTTTTCCAGATTTTTTTTACGTTGTGCTGACCCATGTTCTTTAAATGACACAATCCCGAGGAGGACACCTAAAGGTGAGCCGTAATGGCCTCATCTTCATCAGGCTTCACCAGTTTTTTTCCAGCTTTTTTTTTACGTTGTGCTGACCCTTTTTCTTTAAATGACACTATCCCGAGGAGGACACCTAAAGGTGAGCCGTAATGGCCTCATCTTCGGCAGGCTGCTCCGGTTTTTTTTCCGATTTTTTTCAGCTTTTTTTTCGGGGTTTTTTTTTTTTACGTTGTGCTGACCCTTGTTCTTTAAATTACACTATCCCGAGGAGGACACATAAAGATGAGCCATAAAGGCCTCATCTTCAGCAAGTTCCTACGGTTTTTTTTCCGTTTGTTTTTCTTTTCTTTTTTTTACGTTGTGCTGACCCTTGTTCTTTAAATGACGCTATTCCGAGGAGGACACATAAAGGTGAGCAGTAATGGCCTCATCTTCGGCAGGTTCCTCCGGTTTTTTTTCTAGTTTTTTTTTTCGTTGTGCTGACCCATGTTCTTTAAATGACGCAATCCCGAGGAGGACACCTAAAGGTGAGCCGTAATGGCCTCATCTTCACCAGGCTTCTCCGGTTTTTTTTCGGTTTTTTTCCAGCTTTTTTTTACGTTGTGCTGACCCTTGTTCTTTAAATGACGCTATTCCGAGGAGGACACCTAAAGGTGAGTCGTAATGGCCTCATCTTCGGCAGGCTGCTCCGTTTTTTTCTGATTTTTTTCAGCTTTTTTTTCGGGGTTTTTTTTTACGTTGTGCTGACCCTTGTTCTTTAAATTACACGATCCCGAGGAGGACACATAAAGATGAGCCGTAAAGGCCTCATCTTCGGCAAGTTCCTATGGTTTTTTTCCAGCTTTTTATTTCCATTTTTTTACGTTGTGCTGACCCTTGTTCTTTAAATGATGCTATCCCGAGGAGGACACATAAAGGTGAGCCGTAATAGCCTCATCTTCGGCAAGTTCCTCCGGTTTTTTTTTCCAGTTTTTTTCCTTTTTTTTTACGTTGTGCTGACCCTTGTTCTTTAAATGACGCTATCCCGATGAGGACACCTAAAGGCGATCCGTAATGGCTTCATCTTCGGCAGGCTCCTCCGGTTTTTTTCTAATTTTTTTCTAGAATTTTTTTCGGTGTTTTTTTTTACGTTGTGCTGACCCTTTTTTTTTAAATAACGCTATCCCGAGGAGGACACATAAAGGTGAGCCGTAATGGCCTCATCTTCAGCAGGCTCCTCCAGTTTTTTTTCTGATTTTTTTCAGAATTTTTTTTGGGGTTTTTTTTTACGTTGTGCTGACCCTTGTTCTTTAAATGACGCTATACCGAGGAGGACACATAAAGGTGAGTCGTAATGGCCTCATCTTCGGCAGGCTCTTCCGGTTTTCTTTCCATTTTTTTTACGTTGTGCTGACCCTTGTTCTTTAAATGACGCAATCCAGAGGAGGACACCTAAAGGCGAGCCGTATTGGCATCATCTTCGGCAAGCTCCTCCGGTTTTTTTCCAGTTTTTTTTTACGTTGTGCTGACCCTTGTTCTTTAAATGACGCAATCCCGAGGAGGACACCTAAGGCCCTTGTTCCTTAAATGACGCTATCCCGAAGAGGACACCTAAGGACGAGCCGTAATGGCCTCATCTTCGGCAGGGTCCTCCGTTTTTTTCTTTTCTTTTTTGTTACGTTGGCCTGACCATTGTTCTTTAAATGACGCTATCCCGAGGAGGACAGATAAAGGCGAGCCGTAATGGCCTCATTTTCGGCAGGCTCCTCCATTTTTTTTTACTTTTTTTTATGTTGTGCTGACCCTTGTTCTTTAAATGACGCTATCCCGAGGAGGACACCTAAAGGCGAGCCGTAATGGCCTCATCTTTGGTAGGCTCCTCCGTTTTTTTCCAGTTTTTTTTATACGTTGTGCTGATCCTTGTTCTTTAAATGGCGCTATCCCGAGGAGGACACATAAAGGCGAGCCATAATGGCCTCATCTTCGGCAGGCTCCTCCGCTTTTTTTCCAGTTTTTTTTTTACGTTATGCTGACCCTTGTTCTTTAAATGACGCAATCCCGAGGAGGACACCTAAAGGCGAGCCATAATGTCCTTATCTTCTGCAAACTCCTCTGATTTTTTTCCAGCTTTTTTTTCGATTTTTCTTACGTTGTGCTGACCCTTGTTCTTTAAATGACGCTATCCCGAGGAGGACACCTAAAGTAATGGCCTCATCAATGGTAGGCTCCTCCGAATTTTTTTTCTAGTTTTTTTCTTTTGTTTTTTACGTTGGCCTGACCGTTGTTCTTTAAATGACGCTATCCCGAGGAGGACACCTAAATGCGAGCCGTAATGGCCTCATCTTCGGCAGTTTCCTCCGATTTTTTTCCATCTTTTTTTCGTTTTTTTTATGTTGTGCTGATCCTTGTTCTTTAAATGATGCTATCCCGAGGAGGACAACTAAAGGGCGAGCCGTAATGGCTTCTTCTTCGGCAGGCTCCACCAGTTTTTTTTTAGGGTGTGTTGACCCTTGTTCTTTAAATGACGTTATCTCGAGGAGGACACATAAAGGCAAGCCGTAATGGCCTCATCTTCGGCAGGCTCCTCCGGTTTTTTTCCGATTTTTTTCAGAATTTTTTTTCGGGGTTTTTTTTTACGCTCTGCTGACCCTTGTTCTTTAAATGACACTATCCCAAGGAGGACACATAAAGGTGAGCCGTAATGGCCTCATCTTCGGCAGGCTCCTCCGGTTTTTTTCCGATTTTTTTCAGAATTTTTTTTCGGGGTTTTTTTTTACGTTGTGCTGACCCTTGTTCTTTAAATGACGCTATCCCAAGGAGGACACATAAAGGTGAGCCGTAATGGCCTCATCTTCGGCAGGCTCCTCCGGTTTTTTTCCAGTTTTTTTTTACGTTGTGTTGACCCTTGTTCTTTAAATGACGCTATCTCGAGGAGGACACCTAAAGGTGAGCCGTAATGGCCTCATCTTCGGCAGGCTACTCTGATTTTTTTCAGCTTTTTTTGGGGTTTTTTTTTTTACGTTGTGCTGACCCTTGTTCTTTAAATGACACTATCCCAAGGAGGACACATAAAGATGAGCCGTAAAGGCCTCATCTTCGGCAAGTTCCTACAGTTTTTTTCCAGCCTTTTTTTCCTTTTTTTTACGTTGTGCTGACCCTTGTTCTTTAAACGATGCTATCCCGATGAGGACACATAAATGTGAGCCGTAATAGCCTCATCTTCAGCAAGTTCCTCTGGTTTTTTTTCCAGCTTTTTTTCCTTTTTTTTACGTTGTTGGTGCACGAAATTACAATCACACTTTTGCAATTTCACACAACTAACCAGCAAGTGCACTGGGTCATCCAAGTAATACCTTACATGAGTAAGGGTCAATCCCACGGAGATTGTCGGTTTGAAGCAAGCTATGGTTATCTTGTAACTCTTAGTCAGGATATCAATAATTATCAGATTTAATTGTGAAAAGTAAAAGAACATGAAATAAGTACTTTTTTTGCAGTAATGGAGAACAGGTTGAGGTTTTGGAGATGCTCTATCTTCTGAATCTCTGCTTTCCAACTGTCTTCTTCTTCATGCACGCAAGGCTCCTTCCATGGCAAGCTGTATGTAGGGTTTCACCGTTGTCAATGGCTACCTCCCATCCTCTCAGTGAAAATGTTCAACGCGCTCTGTCACAGCACAGCTAATCATCTGTCGGTTCTCAATCAGGTTGGAATAGAATCTATTGATTCTTTTTGCGTCTGTCACTAACACCCAGCCTTCAGGAGTTTGAAGCTCGTCATAGTCATTCAATCCTTGAATCCTACTCAGAATACCACAGACAAGGTTTAGACCGTCTGAATTCTCTTGAATGCCGCCATCAATTCTAGCTTATACCACGAAGATTCCGATTAAGGGATCCAAGAGATATCCACTCAATCTAAGATAGAACGGAGGTAGTTGTCAGGCACACGTTCAAAGGTGAGAATGATGATGAGTGTCACGGATCATCATATTCATCATGTTGAGGAACAAGTGATATCTTAGAATAGAAGCAAGCGTGATTGAATAAAAAACAGTAGTAATTGCATTAATCCATCAAGACACAGCAGAGCTCCTCACCCCAACCATGGGGTTTAGAGACTCATGCCGTAGAAGATACAATAAGAAACGTGTAAAGTGTCATGAGGTAAAGTTACAATGTCAAAAGGTCCTATTAATAGTGAACTAGTAACCTAGGGTATACAGAAATGAGTAAATGACGTAAAAATCCACTTCCGGGGTCCACTTGGTGTGTACTTGGGCTGAGCATTGAAGCTTTCATGTGTAGAGACATTTTCTGGAGTTAAACGCCAGCTTTTATGCCAGTTTGGGCGTTTAACTCCAATTTTTGTGCCAGTTCCGGTGTTAAACGCCGGGAATTCTGAAGCTGATTTGCAACGCCGGTTTGGGCCATCAGATCTCGGGCAAAGTATGAACTATTATACATTGCTGGAAAGCCCAGGATGTCTACTTTCCAACGCAATTGAGAGCGCGCCAATTGGGCTTGTGTAGCTCCCGAAAATCCACTTCGAGTGCAGGGAGGTCAGAATCCAACAGCATCTGCAGTCCTTTTCAGCCTCTGAATCAGATTTTTGCTCAGGTCCCTCAATTTCAGCCAGAAAATACCTGAAATCACAGAAAAACACACAAACTCATAGTAAAGCCCAGAAAAGTGAATTTTAACTAAAAACTAATAAAAATGTAATAAAAACTAACTAAAATATACTAAAAACATACTAAAAATAATGCCAAAAAAGCGTATAAATTATCCGCTCATCACAACACCAAACTTAAATTGTTGCTTGTCCCCAAGCAACTGAAAATCAAAATATAATAAAAAGAAGAGAATATACTATAAACTCCAAAATATCAAAGAAACTTAGCTCCAATTAGATGAGCGGGACTAGTAGCTTTTTGCTTCTGAACAGTTTTGGCATCTCACTTTATCCTTTGAAGTTTAGAATGATTGGCATCTATAGGAACTCAGAACTCAGATAGTGTCATTCATTCTCCTAGTTAAGTATGATGATTCTTGAACATAGCTATTTTATGAGTCTTGGCTGTGGCCCAAAGCACTTTGTCTTCCAGTATTACCACCGGATACATACATGCTACAGACACATAACTGGGTAAACCTTTTCAGATTATGACTCAGCTTTGCTAGAGTCCCCAATTAGAGGTGTCCAGGGTTCTTAAGCACACTCTTTTTGCCTTGGATCACTTTCTATTTTTACCCTTACCTTTTTGTTTAAAGGGCTATTGGCTTTTTCTGCTTGCTCTCTTTCTTCTCTTTTTTTTCTTTTTTTTTTGCATATACTGCTTTTTCTTGCTTCAAGAATCAATCTGATGATTTTTCAGATCCTCAATAACATTTCTCCTTTACCATCATTCTTTAAAGAGCCAACAAGTTTAACATTCTTTAATCAACAAATTCAAAAGACATATGCACTGTTCAAGCATTCATTCAGAAAATAAAAAGTATTGTCACCACATCAAACTAATTCAACTAGTTTCAGAGATGAATT
>NC_029776.3:62007318-62008971 GCF_000817695.3 Arachis duranensis | reverse complement strand
TGAAGACATAAACATAGATAGAACATCAAGCATAGAAATCGAAAAACAGAATATTAAGAACAAGGAAATTAAGGAGCGGGTCCACCTTAGTGATGACGGCTAGTTCTCCTTCTTGAAGATCCTATGGAGTGCTTGAGCTCCTCAATGTCTCTTCATTACCCTTGTTACTCCTCTCTGATTTCATGGAGGATAATGATTGCTTTTGTTTAGGTCCATGAGTAGGCTCTTTTGTTTGCTCCATCCTCTTTCTTAGTGATGGCCTTTTGAGATGAATCTCTCCATCTCTCATGACTCGGAGTTGGAAGCAACTGCCTTCCCTTTCCTCTTCCTAGAGATTTCTCCGGCCTTAGATGCCATAAATGGTTATGGAAAAACAAAAAGCAACGGTTTTACCACACCAAACTTAGAAGGTTTGCTCGTCCTCGAGCAAAAGAAGAAAGAAGGGAGTAGAAGAAGAAGAAAATGGAGGGGGTAAGTGGGGATCCTGTGGGGTCCATAGATCCTGAGGTGTCAAGGATAGCTAATCCCTGCACCCAGTGGCGTGCAAAATGCCCTTTTCTGCCAATCTTGGCGTTAAACGCCAGGCTGCTGCCCATTTCTGGCGTTTAACGCCAGCTTCTTGCCCATTCCTGGCGTTAAACGCCAGTTGGGGAAGAGGTGTTGAGGTGATTGGTGAATGGGTAAAGAAGAGAGAGAGTGGTGGGGTAGATGGGGATCCTGTGGGGTCCACAGATCTAGAGGTGTCAAGGAAAATTCATCCCTGCACCAAGTGGCGAGCAAAAATGCTCTTTATGCCAATTCTGGCGTTAAACGCCGGGCTGGTGCCTATTTCTGGCGTTTAACGCCAGCTTCTTGCCCCTTCCTGGCGTTTAACGCCAGTCTGGTGCCCCTTTTCTGGCGTTAAACGCCCAGAATGGTGCCAGACTGGGCGTTAAACGCCTATTTGCTACCCTCACTGGTGTTTAAATGCCAGCAGGTTTTTCCTCCAGGGTGTGCTATTTTTCTTTCTGTTTTTCATTCTATTTTTGCTTTTTCAATTGATTTTGTGACTTCACATGATCATCAACCTGCAGAAAACATAAAATAACAATGGAAAATAGATAAATATAACATTGGGTTGCCTCCCAACAAGCGCTTCTTTAATGTCAGTAGCTTGATAGTGGGCTCTCTTAGAGCCTCACAGATACTCAGAGCAATGTTGGAACCTCCTAACACCAAACTTAGAGTTTGACTGTGGGGGTTCAACACCAAACTTAGAATTTGGTTGCGGCCTCCCAACACCAAACTTAGAGATTGACTATGGAGGCTCTGTTTGTCTCTGTTTTGAGAGAAGCTTTTCATGCTTCTTCCCTTTCCTGTCTGCAAACCATGGGACTTCCTGAATAGCGAAGAGTTGCTCATCAGAAAAGGTTTCAGAGATCTCAGTAGGAGGGAGGGATGCTCCTGCTACTGGTTCTATGCGGGACAGGTGATCAGCTACTTGATTCTCTGTTCCTTTTCTGTCTCTTATTTCTATATCAAACTCTTGCAGAAGCAACACCCATCTTATGAGCATGGGTTTTGAATCTTGCTTTGTGAGTAGATATTTAAGAGCAGCATGGTCAGTGTACACAATCACTTTTGATCCTACTAAATAAGATCTGAACTTGTCAA
>NC_029776.3:62004587-62007218 GCF_000817695.3 Arachis duranensis | reverse complement strand
GAAATTTTGTGCCCAAGGACAATTCCTTCAGTCACCATAAAGTGACATTTTTCCCAGTTTAAGACCAGGTTAGTCTCTTGGCATCCTTTCAGAACAAGTGCTAGATGGTTAAGGCAGGAGCTGAATGAGTCTCCAAATACTGAAAAGTCATCCATGAAGACTTCCAGAAATTTCTCTACCATATCTGAGAAGATAGAGAGCATGTACCTCTGAAAGGTTGTAGGTGCATTGCATAGACCAAAAGGCATCCTTCTATAGGCAAATACTCCAGAAGGACATGTAAATGCTGTTTTCTCTTGGTCCTGAGGATCTACTGTAATTTGGTTGTAACCTGAATAGCCATCCAAAAAGCAGTAGTATTCATGACCTGCTAGTCTCTCTAGCATCTGGTCTATGAATGGTAAAGGAAAATGATCCTTTCTGGTGACTGTATTGAGCCTTCTGTAGTCAATACACATGCGCCACCCTGTAACTGTTCTTGTAGGAACCAGTTCTTTCTTTTCATTATGAACCACTGTCATGCCTCCCTTCTTGGGGACAACGTGGACAGGGCTCACCCAGGGGCTATTTGAAATAGGATAAATAATCCCAGCCTCTAGTAATTTAGTGACCTCTTTCTGCACCACCTCCTTCATGGCTGGATTTAGCCACCTTTGTGGTTGAACCACTGGCTTAGCATCATCCTCTAATAGGATCTTGTGCATGCATCTTGCTGGGATAATGCCCTTAAGATCACTTATGGACCACCCAAGAGCTGTCTTGTGTGTCCTTAGCACTTGAATTAGTGCTTCCTCTTCCTGTGGATTTAAAGCAGAGCTTATGATCACTGGAAAAGTGTCACCTTCTCCCAGAAATGCATATTTCAGGGATGGTGGTAGTGGCTTGAGCTCGGGGTTAGGAGGCTTATCTTCTTCCTGAGGGATTTTCAGAATTTCTTTTATTTCCTTTAGTTCCTCTAGATCAGGCTGAACATCTTTAAAGATGTCCTCTAGCTCTGATTCGAGATTTTCAGTCATATTGTCCTCCTCCACCAAAGAGTCAATAATATCAGTGCTCATGCAGTCATTTGATGTGTCTGGATGCTGCATAGCTTTGACAACATTCAACTTGAACTCATCCTCATTGACTCTCAGGGTTAATTCCCCTTTTAGGACGTCAATAAGGGTTCGTCCAGTTGCTAGGAAAGGTCTTCCTAGAATGAGAGTTGCACTCTCGTGCTCCTCCATTTCCAGCACTACAAAGTCAATGGGAAAGGCAAATGGCCTAACCTTGACAATCATGTCCTCAATTATGCCTGATGGATATTTAATGGAGCCATCAGCAAGTTGAAGGCATATTCGGGTTGGTTTGACTTCTTCAGTCAAGCCAAGCTTTCTGATAGTGGATGCAGGTATTAGGTTGATACTTGCCCCAAGATCACATAGAGCTTTCTTGGTACAAGTACCCTCTAATGTTCATGGTATCATAAAGCTTCCAGGGTCTTTAAGCTTCTCTGGCAAGCTTTTTAGAATGATTGCACTGCATTCTTCAGTGAGAAAAAATTTTTCAGTTTCTCTCCAATCCTTCTTATGACTTAAGATTTCTTTCATGAACTTAGCATAAGAGGGTATTTGCTCAAGTGCCTCTGCAAACGGAATCTTTATTTCAATCGTCCTTAGATAGTCTGCAAAGCGGGCAAATTGTTTATCCTGTTCCGCTTGGCAGAGTTTCTGAGGATAAGGCATCTTGGCTTTATATTCTTCAACCTTAGTTGCTATAGGTTTATTCCTTACAAAGGTGGTTGGAGAAGCCTTTTTAGAGGGGTTACTATCAGCACTCTCAGGTGTCTGATTCCCCATTGACGTTTGAACGCCAGGATTGGGTGAGGAATGGGCGTTTAACGCCAATTTTTCCCCCTTTTCTGGCGTTTGAACGCCAGGATTGGGAAAGGAATGGGCGTTTAACGCCAGCTTTTCCCCCTTTTCTGTCGTTTGAACGCCAGGAGTATTCCTCTTTGGGCTCTTACTGTCCTCAGAGGGATTTTGGGCAGTGGTTTGGTTATCCTCTGTCAATTGTTCCCTTCTTGGCTCTTTCCTACTTTGAGTAGTGTTATTCAATGTCTTCCCACTCCTTAGTTGAACTGCTTGGCATTCTTCTGTTATCTGTTTAGATAACTGCTGTTTTGTCTGA
Organism: Arachis duranensis; assembly: GCF_000817695.3. NCBI lineage: Eukaryota > Viridiplantae > Streptophyta > Magnoliopsida > Fabales > Fabaceae > Arachis > Arachis duranensis. Next base: position 62,005,049 of record NC_029776.3, on the reverse strand, counting down.
TTCAACTGTGATTCTATGTTCTTGTTGGCAATTTTAGTTTCTTGGAGCATCTCTTTAAATTCTGCCAACTGTTTTGTCATCAGGAGTAATTGCTGATTAAGCTCAACAATCTGTTCTTGAGGATTAGGATCAGTAGCTACTGCCATAGCTTCCTCTTTTGTAGAGGGCTCACTACTAGAGTACAAATGTTGAGTTCTAGCAACAGTATCTATCAGTTCTTGAGCCTCTTCAATCGTCTTCCTTATATGAATAGATCCACTAGCTGAGTGGTCTAGAGACATCTGAGCTTTTTTTGTAAGCCCATAGTAGAAGATGTCTAACTGTACCCACTCTGAAAACATTTCAGAGGGGCATTTTTTTCTCATACCTCTGTACCTCTCACAGGCATTATAAAGAGATTCATTATCCTCTTGTTTAAAGCCTTGGATGTCCAGCCTTAGCTGTGTCATCCTTTTTGGAGGG
>NC_029776.3:62000082-62003216 GCF_000817695.3 Arachis duranensis | reverse complement strand
GTGGTTGTCAGGCACACGTTCATAGGTGAGAATGATGATGAGTGTCACGGATCATCATATTCATCAAGTTGAGGAACAAGTGATATCTTAGAATAGAAGCAAGCGTGATTGAATGAAAAATAGTAGTAATTGCATTAATCCATCAAGACACAGCAGAGCTCCTCACCCCCAACCATGGGGTTTAGAGACTCATGCCGTAGAAGATACAATAAGAAATGTGTAAAGTGTCATGAGGTAAAGATACAATGTCAAAAGGTCCTATTAATAATGAACTAGTAACCTAGGGTATACAAAAATGGGTAAATGACGTAAAAATCCACTTCCAGGGTCCACTTGGTGTGCGCTTGGGCTGAGCATTGAAGCTTTCATGTGTAGAGACTTTTTCTGGAGTTAAACGCCAGCTTTTATGCCAGTTTGGGCGTTTAAAAACTAATAAAAATGTAAAAAAAACTAAAAACTAATAAAAATGTAAAAAAAAACTAACTAAAATATACTAAAAACATACTAAAAACAATGCCAAAAAGCGTATAAATTATCCGCTCATCAGTTGTGCTGACCATTGTTCTTTAAATCACGCTATCCCGACGAGGACACCTAAAGGCGATCCGTAATGGCTTCATCTTCGGCATGCTCCTCCGGTTTTTTTCAGCTTTTTTTCTTTTTTTTCTTTTTACGTTGGCCTGACCCTTGTTCTTTAAATGACGATATCCCGAGGAGGACACATAAAGGTGAGCCGTGATGGCCTCATCTTCGGCAGGCTCTTCCGGTTTTCTTTCCATTTTTTTACGTTGTGCTGACCCTTGTTCTTTAAATGACGCAATCCAAAGGAGGACAACTAAAGGCGAGCCGTAATGGCCTCATCTTCGGCAAGCTCCTCCGGTTTTTTTCAAGTTTTTTTTTACGTTGTGCTGACCCTTGTTCCTTAAATGACGCTATCCCGAAGAGGACACCTAAGGACGAGCCGTAATGGCCTCATCTTCGGCAGGGTCCTCCGTTTTTTTCTTTTCTTTTTTTTTTTACGTTGGCCTGACCATTGTTCTTTAAATGACGCTATCCCGAGGAGGACACATAAAGGCGAGCCGTAATGGCCTCATCTTCAGCAGGCTCCTCCGTTTTTTTTACTTTTTTTTATGTTGTGCTAACCCTTGTTCTTTAAATGACGCTATCCCGAGGAGGAAACCTAAAGGCGAGCCGTAATGGCCTCATCTTCGGTAGGCTCCTCCGGTTTTTTTTCTAGTTTTTTTTTATACGTTGTGCTGACCCTTGTTCTTTAAATGACGCTATCCCGAGTAGGACACATAAAGGTGAGCCGTAATGGCCTCATCTTCGGTAGGCTCCTCCGCTTTTTTTTCCAGTTTTTTTTTTACGTTGTGCTGACCCTTGTTCTTTAAATGACGCAATCCCGAGGAGGACACCTAAAGGCGAGCCATAATGTCCTCATCTTCGGCAAACTCCTCCGATTTTTTTCCAGCTTTTTTTTCTATTTTTTTACGTTGTGCTGACCCTTGTTCTTTAAATGACGCTATCTCGAGGAGGACACCTAAAGGTGAGCCGTAATGGCCTCATTAATGGTAGGCTCCTCCGGATTTTTTTTCCAGTTTTTTTCTTTTTTTTTTTTTTTTTTCTATCCCAAGGAGGACACCTAAAGGTGAGCCGTAATGGCCTCATCTTCGGCAGGCTCCTCCGGTTTTTTCTTTTTTTTTTTACGTTGTGCTGACCCTTGTTCTTTAAATGACGCTATCCCGAGGAAGACCCCTAAAGGCGAGCCGTAATGGCCTCATCTTCGGCAGGCTCCTCCGTTTTTTTTTAGCTTTTTTTACGTTGTGCTGACCCTTGTTCTTTAAATGTCGCTATCACGAAGAGGACACCTAATGGCGAGCCGTAATGGCCACATCTTCGGCAGGCTCCTCCGTTTTTTTTTTTTTACTTTTTTTAATGTTGTGCTGACCCTTGTTCTTTAAATGACGCTATCCCGAGGAAGACCCCTAAAGGTGAGCCTTAATGGCATCATCTTCAGCAGGCTCCTCCGATTTTCTTTTTTCGATTTTTTTCCAGCATTTTTTTTCGTTTTTTTTACGTTGTGCTGACCCTTGTTCTTTAAATGACGCTATTCCGAGGAAGACACCAAAAGGCGAGCCGTAATGGCCTCATCTTCGGCAGGCTCCTCCGGTTGTTTTTTTCCGATTTTTTTGCCTTTTTTTGCACTGTGCTGACCCTTGTTCTTTAAATGACGCTATCCCAAGGAGGACACCTAAAGGTGAGCCGTAATGGCCTCATCTTCGGCAGGCTCCTCCGGTTTTTTTTCCAGTTTTTTTCTTTTTTTTTTTACGTTGTGCTGACCCTTGTTCTTTAAATGACGCAATCCCGAGGAAGACACCTAAAGGCGAGCCGCAATGGCCTCATCTTCGGTAGGCTCCTCCGGTTTTTTTCCATTTTTTTTATATGTTGCACTGACCCTTGTTCTTTAAATGACGCTATCCCGAGGAGGACAAATAAAGGTGAGCCTTAATCGCCTCATCTTCGGCAGGCTCCTCCGGGTTTTTTTCTAGTTTTTTTTTTTACGTTGTGCTGACCCTTGTTCTTTAAATGATGCAATCCCGAGGAGGACACCTAAAGGCGAGCCGTAATGGCCTCATCTTCGGCAAACTCCTCCGGTTTTTTTCCAGTTTTTTCTTTTTTTTTTTTTACGTTGGCCTGACCCTTGTTCTTTAAATGACGCTATTCCGAGGAGGACACCTAAACGCGAGCCGTAATGGCCTCATCTTCGGCAGGCTCCTCCGGTTTTTTTTTCCAGCATTTTTTCATTTTTTTACGTTGTGCTGACCCTTGTTCTTTAAATGACACTATCCCGAGGAGGACACATAAAGGTGAGCCGTAATGACCTCATCTTCGGCAGGTTTCTTCGGTTTTTTTTCCAGTTTTTTTACGTTGTGCTGACCTTTTTCCTCTAAATGATGCTATCCCAAGGAGGACACCTAAAGGCGAGTCGTAATGGCCTCATCTTCAGCAGGCTCCTCCGATTTTTTTTCCTGTTTTTTTCTTTTTTATTTACGTTGGTCTGACCCTTGTTCTTTAAATGACGCTATCTCGAGGAGGACACATAAAGTTGAGCTGTAATGGGCTCATCTTCGACA
>NC_029776.3:61989689-61999948 GCF_000817695.3 Arachis duranensis | reverse complement strand
TATGGCCTCATCTTCGGGAGGCTCCACCGTTTTTTTTTTCAGTTTTTTTTATACGTTGTGCTGAACCTTGTTCTTTAAATAACGCTATCCCGAGGAGGACACCTAAAGGTGAGCCTTAATGGCATCATCTTCAGCAGGCTCCTTCGGTTTTCTTTTTTCGATTTTTTTCCAGCTTTTTTTTTCGTTTTTTTTTACATTGTGCTGACCCTTGTTCTTCAAATGACGCTATCCCGAGGAAGATACCTAAAGGCGAGCCGGAATGGCCTCATCTTCGGCAGGCTCCTCTGGTTGTTTTTTTCCGATTTTTTTTGCCTTTTTTTTACACTGTGCTGACCCTTGTTCTTTAAATGACGCTATCCCAAGGAGGACACCTAAAGGTGAGCCGTAATGGCCTCATCTTTGGCTGGCTCCTCCGTTTTTTTTTTCGATTTTTTTTACATTGTGCTGATCCTTGTTCTTTAAATGATGCTATCCCGTGGAGGACACCTAAAGGCGAGCCATAATGGCCTCATTTTCGGCAAGCTCCTTCGGGTTTTTTTCCAGTTTTTTTCTTTTTTTTACATTGTGCTGACCCTTGTTCTTTAAATGACGCTATCCCGAGGAAGACACATAAAGGTGAGCCGTAATGGGCTCATCTTCGACAGGCTCTTCCAGTTTTTTTTTACGTTGTGCTGACCCTTGTTCTTTAAATGACGCAATCCCGAGGAACACACCTATTGGCGAGCCGCAATGGCCTCATCTTCGGTAGGCACCTCCGGTTTTTTTCCAGTTTTTTTTATACGTTTCGCTCACCCTTGTTCTTTATATGACGCTATCCCGAGGAGGACACATAAAGGTGAGCCTAAATGGCCTCATCTTCGGCAGGCTCCTCCGGTTTTTTTCCAGTTTTTTTTTTTTTTTTTCTTTTCCAGTTTTTTTTCTTTTTTTTTACGTTCTGCTGACCCTTGTTCTTTAAATGACGCAATCCCAAGGAGGACACCTAAAGGCGAGCCGTAATGGCAGGCTCCTACAGATTTTTTTCCAGTTTTTTTCTTTTTTTTTTACGTTGGCCTGACCCTTGTTCTTTAAATGACGCTATCCCGAGGAGGACACCTAAACGCGGGCCGTAATGGCCTCATCTTCGGCAGGCTCCTCCGGTTTTTTTTCCAGCTTTTTTTTTCCTTTTTTTACGTTGTGCTGACCCTTGTTCTTTAAATGACACTATCCCGAGGAGGACACATAAAGGCGAACCGTAATGGCCTCATCTTCGGCAGGTTCCTTCGGTTTTTTTCTAGCTTTTTTTTACGTTGTGCTGACCTTTGTTCTCTAAATGACGCTATCCCGAGGAGGACACCTAAAGGCGAGCCGTAATACCCTCATCTTCGGCAGGCTCCTCCGATTTTTTTTCCAGTTTTTTTCTTTTTTTTTTTACGTTGGCCTGACCCTTGTTCTTAAAACGACGTTATCCCAAGGAGGACACATAAAGGTGAGCCGTAATGGGCTCATCTTCGACAGGCTCGTTTGGTTTTTTTCCAGTTTTTTTTTACGTTGTGCTGACCCTTGTTCTTTAAATGACGCAATCCCGAGGAGGACACCTAAAGGCGAGCCGTAATGGCCTCATCTTCGGTAGGCTCCTCCGGTTTTTTTTCGAGTTTTTTTATACGTTGTGCTGACCGTTGTTCTTTAAATGACGATATCCCGAGGTGCACACATAAAGGTGAGCCGTAATGGCCTTATCTTCGGCAGGCTCATCCGGTTTTTTTCATTTTTTTTACGTTGTGCTGACCCTTGTTCTTTAATTGACGCAATCCCGAGGAGGACACCCAAAGGCGAGCCGTAATGGCCTCAACTTCGGCATACTCCTCCGGTTTTTTTCGAGCTTTTTTTTTCATTTTTTTTACGTTGTGATGACCCTTATTCTTTAAATGACGCTATCCCGAGCAGGACACCTAAAGGTGAGCCGTAATGGCCTCATCTTCGGCAGACGCCACCGGTTTTTTTTAGGGTGTGTTGACCCTAGTTCTTTAAATGACGCTATCCCGAGGAGGACACCTAAAGGCGAGCCGTAATGGCCTCATCTTCGGCAAGCTCCTCCGATTTTTTTCCAGCTTTTTTTCGTATTTTTTACGTTGTGCTGACCCTTGTTCTTTAAATGACGCTATCTCGAGGAGGACACCTAAAGGCGAGCCGTAATGGCCTCATCCTCGGCATGCTCCTCCGATTTTTTTTCTGATTTTTTTTGCCATTTTTTTTAAGCTGTGCTGACTCTTGTTCTTTAAATGACGCTATCCCAAGGAGGACACCTACAGGTGAGCCGTAATGGCCTCATCTTCGGCAGGCTCCACCGGTTTTTTTTTTATGTTGTGCTGACCCTTGTTCTTTAAATGACGTTATCCTGAGGAGGACACCTAAAGGTGAGCCGTAATGGCCTTATCTTCGGCAAGCTCCTCCGGTTTTTTTTCCAGTTTTTTTTTACGTTTTGCTGACACTTGTTCTTTAAATGACGCTATCTCGAGTAGGACACCTAAAGGCGAGTCGTAATGGCCTCATCTTCGGCAGGCTCCTCCGTTTTTTTTTTCTAGGTTTTTTTCTTTTTTTTACGTACCCTTGTTCTTTAAATGACGCTATCCCGAGGAGGACACCTAAAGGCAAGCCGTAATGGGCTCATCTTCGGCAGGCTCCTCCGGTTTTTTTTTTTTAGGCTCCTCCAATTTTTTTATTTTTTTTAGCCGTAATGGCCTCAACTTCGGTAGGCTCCTCCGGTTTTTTTTCCAGTTTTTTTTTTACGTTGTGCTGACCCTAGTTCTTTAAATGACGCTATCCCGAGGAGGACACATAAAGGTTAGCCGTAATGGCCTCATCTTCGGCAGGCTCCTCCGGTTTTTTTCCAGCTTTTTTTTCCATTTTTTTACGTTGTGCTGACCCTTTTTCTTTAAATGACGCTATCCCGAGGAGGAAACCTAAAGGTGAGCCGTAATGGCCTCATCTTCGGCAGGCTCCTCCAGTTTTTTTCCAGTTTTTTTTATGTTGGCCTTACACTTGTACTTTAAATGACGCTATCCCGAGGAGGACACATAAAGGTGAGCCGTAATGGCCTCATCTTCGGCGGGCTCCTCCAATTTTTTTCCAGTTTTTTTTTTACATTGTGCTGACCCTTGTTCTTTAAATGACGCAATCCTGAGGAGGACACCTAAAGGCAAGCCGTAATGGCCTCATCTTTGGCAGGCTCCTCCGGTTTTTTTCCAGTTTTTCTTTTACGTTGTGCTGACCCTTGTTCTTTAAATGATGCAATTACGAGGAGGTCACCTAAAGGCGAGCCGTAGTGGCCTTATCTTCGGCAGGCTCCTCCGGTTTTTTTTTTTCTAGTTTTATTTCTTTTACGTTGTGCTGACCCTTGTTCTTTAAATGATGCAATTACGAGGAGGTCACCTAAAGGCGAGCCGTAATGGCCTCATCTTCGGCAGGCTCCTCCGGTTTTTTTTCTAGTTTTATTTCTTTTACGTTGTGCTGACCCTTGTTCTTTAAATGACGCTATCTCGAGGAGGACACCTAAAGGCGGGCCGTAACGGGCTCATCCTCGGCAGGCTCCTCCGGTTTTTCTTTTTTACGTTGTGCTAACCCTTATTCTTTAAATGACGCTATCCCGAGGAGGACACCTAAATGGCCTCATCATCAGCAGGCTCCACCGGTTTTTTTTCATGTTTTTTTTTCTTTTTTTTTATGTTGTGATGACCCATGTTCTTTAAATGACGCAATTCCGATGAGGACACCTAAAGGCGAGTCATAATGGACTCATATTCGGCAGGCTCCTCCGGTTTTTCTTCCGTTTGTTTTTCTTTTCTTTTTTTTTTACGTTGTGCTGACCCTTGTTCTTTAAATGACGCTATCCCGATGAGGACACCTAAAGGTGAGCCGTAATGGCCTCATCTTCGGCAGGCTCCTCCAGTATTTTTTTCTGATTTTTTTCAATTTTTTTTTACGTTGTGCTGGCCCTTGTTCTTTAAATGACGCTATCCCAAGGACGACACCTAAAGGCAAGCCGTAATGGCCTCTTCTTCGGCAGGCTCCTTTGATTTTTTTTCCAGCTTTTTTTTTTCAATTTTTTTACGCTGTGCTGACCCTTGTTCTTTAAATGACGCTATCCCGAGGAGGAACATAAAGGTGAGCCGTAATGGCCTCATCTTCGGCAGGCTCCTCCGGTTTTTTTCTAGTTTTTTTTTTTTACGTTGTGCTGACCCTTGTTCTTTAAATGACGCTATCCCGAGGAGGATACATAAAGGTGAGCCGTAATGGCTGATGACAAGTCATCTTAGCCTAGTTTTACTAGCCTTTTTCTTTTGTTTTCACTTGAATTATGCACTTTCTTGAGCTACAAGCAAGCCAATTTAGGTAGATTTTCATGCTTCCTTTGATTGAATCAACCATAGATAAATTAAGGCAATTTCATGAGGTTTGATGCCATAATTGGTGCATATTAGGATAGAATGAACATCTCATGATTTTGAGCATAGCTTTGATGTGTTTGGTTGATTTATGATAGGTGAAGAAAGCTTGGAGAAAAGTGGAAGAAAGAAGGAACGGCTAGAAGCAAAGAGGAGACAATGAAACAAGTGAATTTGAACCAGGAAACATAAAGTTGGAGTTGAAGTTAGCCCTCAAACTTTGGCACAAACTTTTGGTGAAAAGTTAGCCTCAATTTTTTTTACATTGTGCTTACCCTTGTTCTTTAAATGACGCTATCGCGAGGAGGACACATAAAGGTGAGTCGTAATGGCCTCATCTTCGGCAGGCTCCTCAATTTTTTTTCTCCAGTTTTTTTTTATGTTGTGCTAACCCTTATTCTTTAAATTACGCAATCCCGAGGAGGACACCTAAAGGCGAGCCGTAATGGCCTCATCTTTGGCAGGCTCCTCCGGTTTTTTTTCCAGTTTTTTTTTTACGTTGTGCTAACCCTTGTTCTTTAAATGACACTATTCCGAGGAGGACACCTAAAGGCGAGTCATAATGGCCTTATCTTCGGCAGGCTCCTCTGGTTTTTTTCCAGCTTTTTTTTCATTTTTTTTGTTGTGCTGACCCTTTTTCTTTAAATGACGCTATCCCGAGATGGACACCTAAAGCCGAGCCATAATGGCCTCATCTTCGGCAGGCTCCTCCAATTTTTTTCCATTTTTTTTACATTGTGCTGACCCTTGTTCTTTAAATGACGCTATCCCGAGGAGGACACATAATGGTGAGCCATAATAGCATATGATCATATTATAAGTTTGGTGTTGCCCTGCAACAAATTATTTTCAATTCCTTTGGATGATTGCATCAATTCTACATGAAAGTATCACACTAAGATTTTAAGTTTGGTGTGCCACTTATTTTTCTATGCAACTCATCCAGCAGCATCACTTGTCTACATAATCATATTGCCTTTGCATTGTTATTTTTCTTTTTTTTTGACATTTCATTTACATTCTCTTTGTTTTAGTCACTTTTTATTTGTTTGTTTTCTTTTATTAACTGTTTTTGTTAATACATCACCAAGAGATCCTTATTCATGACAAGTCTTGGCTTGGTGATTGTATTCAACAAATAACAGTTTCTCTTGTTTAGTTTTAGTTCAAATAAATTGACATATGGTTGCATTCTAAGTTTGGTGTTGCTATGTAACAAAATTTGGTTCCAATGTTTACTAGATAATTGCATCAATTCCAAGTGAGAGTGTCACACTAAGTTTGGTGTGCCATTTATTTTTTATGCAATGTATCATGCACACCATCTTATGTTTGCAATCACAATGTTTCTGTTTCTCTGTGCCTTGATGCTCACTCTTAATCTTGCTTGCCTAAACACATATGCTACTGACATCCTCTTGTGTAAGACATTCATGATCCATCTTAGTCCCATAGCCATTGTTCTAATTGTTGCTTGAGGATGAGCAAGCATTCTGAGTTTGGCAAGGGAAAGAAGAAGAATAGAGGAAAAAGGACAACAGTAATGAAGATGAACTACAAGGTTGTAGAGCTCCTTTTCTTCTCATTTGTTTCCAACAATTAAATTTCATGATTGTCTTTATCTTCTCTGTTTACATGTGTGTATGAATAAAGCATAGCTTGAATATCTTTATTTGTAACATGTTTCTGTGGCATTATAACTACCAACTTGAATTCTATGAGTTCAAAAGCAGTAAAGCATCATGATCATAAACAAACAAGGCATTAAAGAAGAGTTTAGCATGTGCATACAAGTATTGGAAAGCTAGTATGATTAATTGTTGCTCAATTGCATTAGATTTTATTTAATTGAAGTTTTCATCTAGAACATTTTGTGAAATCTTTTGAAATCATGAAACCTTGAAAAAAAAAGTAAATGCAAAAAAAGGCAAGAAAAGAAAAAGGGAAAGAATGGGAAAGCTGAAGGCTCTGAGTACCAATGGCAATTTATTTGTTAAGTGCTTGTGGTGTTTATGTATCAAGCCAAATGCTTGAAAACAAAACACTTAGAAGTCAAGGCTAGGCTCAAGTGCAAAAGCACTCCCTCAAAGCTCAAGGCTCTGAGCATCAATGATTAGAGAGTTAAGAAAAGAAACAAATGAGCTTAATAAAGTCCTCCAATTAAATGCTTGTGGTGCTTACGTATGAAGTGGTAATACTTGAAAACAAAGCATTTAGAAGTCATAGCTTTGTTATTAACTCATGGGGCAAAGCACCCAAAAGGAGAAGCTAATAAAAAAAATCAAAAGCTTGTTTCAAGGAAGAATTATAAGAAAAAGATTTCATAAAATGAGCTAGATAGAAGCATCAACCATTTACATTTCTTTTGTGATTGTAGCATGCATAGAAAACTAGCTTACCATGAACATTGAGTTGCTATTCTTCTTACCTTGGATTGTCAATCTTTATTGCATGATTCTTTTCTTGCTTGGGGACAAGCAAGGTTTAAGTTTGGTGTTGTGATGACATGTCACCATGTCATGTTTTTCTATGCTTTCTCATACAAGAAATTGATGATTAGTGCTTAAATATTGCATTCTTTTGTGCTTAATTGGAATATTTTCTTGATCTTTTAATTTTATAAATCTTGTAGGAAATAAGAAGAAAAAGAAGCAAAGAAGCACAAAATAAGCTAAAAAGGAGAAAAAAAAGCTTTGGGGAACACTTTGAAGTTGGAGCACACTTTGGAGCCTTAGGCCACGCTTTTAAAAGCGTGGCCCATGACCAAATTAAAGAAGGAAGCAACCAGCACACACAATGCTCCGCTCTTGCCAAGAGCAGAGCATTATCGTGATGCAAACAAAGTGAGGTTGGAAGCAAATTTTCGCTAAGTTAAAACCTGGGCGCTCATAGCATGACCATGCCTCCTTCAAAGGGCTATAACTTGAGCTACAGATGTCCAATTGATGTGCTTTCAGTTGCGTTGGAAAGCTAACATTCAGAGCTTTCCAACGATATATGGCAATCCATATTTGGCATGAAATTGAGGCACGAGTGAAAGGCATCTTTAAGGGCCAAAAACAAGTAAAAAAATCGGCCAATGCTTCCACCAAGGTGCGAAGCTGGAGCCTCACTCCAAAGCAAAGTAGCGCTCATTATTCTGCTCTGCTCTCTTGGTGAGAACAATGTCGTGTTCTCTTCATAAAAATTCAAGGAAAATTGTTTCCCCAAATTCTTTCACAAGGGTTTGAACTTGGGACCTCCCCTTGCAACCTCCATTGCGCTGCTCACAAGGAGAGCAGAGCACTACTCCTTGGTGCCACACACATGAGGCGCACAACACAACACGGGCTAGGAAGCTTGGAGCGCACAAGACACAGCACAAGCTCAATGCTCTGCTCTCCACAAGAGCAGAGCACTCTACTGGGAGCTGCACCATGGGCCAACATTCAATCAAAATTCCATTTAAATTCACTTCTTCTTCAAACCCAAATCAAGCAAAGCCTAATCAACATGAATCAAAAGCATAAGAAATAATTAGCTTAGGAATTTATTTTTAATTGTAATTTGTTTAGAATTTCATTTTTTTTTCATTTTGCAGCCAATAAAAAGGCATCTATGTCATTTTCAAAAAAAAAAAAGGCTAGCTCTAATAGAGAGCATTAAAAGGCTAGCTCCACTAGGGAGCGTTAGGAGTAGTAGAGAGCTCTCTCTTAGTTTTCCTTTCTGTTTTGAATCTTGGGTGGAGAATTAAAGGAATTCTGTTTCATTCTCCCTTTGAGATTTCTCTTTGTTTGCCTTGCTGCATAATTTCAGTAAATTGCAATTTGAATCAAATTCCTCTTACTGCTTTCATCTTCATTTCTTCTTCAATCTGTCTGCTGTTGAATCAAGGAAGGGCTTGAGATCTAGACTTGTTTCTAATCTCTTGACCCCTGAGATCTTTACTCTTTTGGTGAGAGTCTGCAATTTAAGTTTGGTTCATCTGCTGTTTGCTTCTTGAAGCAATTTTGCTTTGCTGTTTAGATCTGCTACATTTTATTCCATCTGCTACTTCTCTGATTGAATGCATCCTGAATTTTCTTGTTTAACTTTGAATCCCAGCTCCCAATTTACTTTCCTGCACTTTAGTTCCTCTGCACTTTACATTTGAGCTACTGTGATATGAATTTAATTTTCCTGCACTTTAATTTCCCTGTCACTTGTTCTCAAGATCTCTTTGATTACTTGCTTCATTGCTTTCTTTAATTTCTAGCACCCAGCCCCCCTCTACTTCTCATGCAATTTACTTTTCTTGCAATTTAAGTTTCAGCTATTTTACTTTCTTGCACTTTAAGTTTATGCAATTTTACTTTCTGCACTTTAATTTTCCTTGCTATTTACTTTTTGTTGGCTACATTTCACACATTTCACTTCAATGTTAGCTTGACTAAACTAATCATCCACTAAAGTTGCTTGATCCATCAATCCCTGTGGGATCGACCTCACTCTAAGAGAGTTTTACTACTTGATGCGACCCGGTATACTTGCCAGTTAGATCGATGTGTTTGGAAATTCGTTTTCCACAAACACACCATCAAGGACACCTAAAGGCGAGCCGTAATGGCCTCATCTTCGGCAGGCTCCTCCGTTTTTTTTTCCATTTTTTTCGTAGTGCTGACTCTTGTTCTTTAAATCATGCTATCTAGAGGAAGACACATAAAGGCGAGCCGTAATGGCCTCATCTTCGGCAGGCTCCTCCGATTTTTTTCCAGTTTTTTTTACGTTGTGCTGACCCTTGTTCTTTAAATGACGCTATCCCGAGGAGGACACCTAAAGGCAAGCCATAATGGCCTCATCCTCGGCAGGCTCCTCCGGTTTTTTTTTTTTTTTTTTTTGTTGTGCTGACCCTTGTTTTTTAAATGACGCTATCCAGAGGAGGTCCCCTAAAGGCGAGCCGTAATGGCCTCATCTTCGGCAGGCTCCTCCGATTTTTTTCCGATTTTTTTCCAGCTTTTTTTTACGTTGTGCTGACTCTTGTTCTTTAAATGACGCAATCCCGAGGAGGACACCTAAAGGCGAGCTGTAATGGCCATATCTTCGGGAGGCTCCTCCAGTTTCTTTTTAAGTTTTTTTTTTTAGGTTGGCCTGACCCTTGTTCTTTAAATGACGCTATCCCGAGGAGGACACATAAAGGTGAGCCGTAATGGCCTCATCTTCGCCAAGCTCCTCCGGTTTTTTTCCAGCTTTTTTTCCAGTTTTTTTCGTTGTGCTGACCCTTGTTCTTTAAATGACACAATCCCGAGGAGGACACCTAAAGGCGAGTCGTAATGGAGTCATATTCGGCAGGCTCCTCCGGTTTTTCTTCCGTTTTTTTCTTTTTTATTTTTACGTTGTGCTGACCCTTATTCTTTAAATGACGCTATCCCGTGGAGGACACCTAAAGGTGAGCCGTAATGGCCTCATCTTCGGCAGGCTTCTCTGGTTTTTTTTTCGGTTTTTTTTTCCAGCTTTTTTTTACGTTGTGCCGACCCTTGTTCTTTAAATGACACAATCCCGAGGAGGACACCTAAAGGCAAGCCGTAATGGCCTCATCTTCGGTAGGCTCCTCCGGTTTTTTTTTTAAGTTTTTTTTTAGGTTGGCCTGACCCTTGTTCTTTAAATGACGCTATCCCGAGGAGGACACATAAAGGTGAGCCGTAATGGCCTCATCTTCGCCAGGCTCCTCCGGTTTTTTTCCTGCTTTTTTCCAAATTTTTTTTCGTTGTGCTGACCCTTGTTCTTTAAATGACGCAACCCCGAGGACGACACCTAAAGGCGAGCCGTAATGGCCTCATCTTCGGCAGGCTCTTCCGGTTTTTTTCTAGCTTTTTTTTTTAG
>NC_029776.3:61984471-61989138 GCF_000817695.3 Arachis duranensis | reverse complement strand
GTTTTTTTTTCTTTTACGTTGTGCTGTCCCTTGTTCTTTAAATGACGCTATCCCGAGGAGGACACCTAAAGGTGAGCCATAATGGCCTCATCCTCGGCAGGCTCCTTTGTGTTTTCTTTTTTTTACATTGTGCTGACCCTTGTTCTTTAAATGACGCTATCCCGAGGAGGACACCTTAAGGTGAGCCGTAATGGCCTCATCTTCTGCAGGTTCCTCCGGTTTTTTTTCCAGTAATCTTCCAGCTTTTTTTTACGTTGTGCTGACTCTTAATCTTTAAATGACGCAATCCCGAGGAGGACACCTAAAGGCGAGCCGTAATGGCCTCATCTTCGGCAGGCTCCTCCGGTTTTTTTTTTAAGTTTTGTTTTTTAGGTTGGCCTGACGCTTGTTCTTTAAATGACGCTATCCCAACGAGGACACATAAAGGTGAGCCGTAGTGGCCTCATCTTCGCCAGGCTCCTCCGGTTTTTTTCCAACACTTTTTCCAATTTTTTTTCGTTGTGCCGACCCTTGTTCTTTAAATGACGCAATCCGGAGGAGGACACCTAAAGGCGAGCCGTAATGGCCTCATCTTCGGCAGGCTCTTCCGGTTTTTTTTTTTTTTTACGTTGTGCTGACCCATGTTCTTTAAATGTTTTTTTTTACGTTGTGCTGACCCTTGTTCTTTAAATGACGCAATCCCGAGGAGGACACCTAAAGGCGAGTCGTAATGGACTCATATTCGGCAGGCTCCTCCGATTTTTCTTCCATTTTTTTCTTTTTTTTTTAGGTTGTGCTGACCCTTGTTCTTTAAATGACGCTATCCCGAGGAGGACACCTAAAGGTGAGCCGTAATGGCCTCATCTTCGGCAGGCTCCTCCGATTTTTTCTCCGGTTTTTTTCCAGCTTTTTTTTACGTTATGCTGACCCTTGTTCTTTAAATGACGCAATCCCAAGGAGGACACCTAAAGGCAAGCCGTAACGGCCTCATCTTCGGCAGGCTCCTCCGGTTTTTTTTAAGTTTTTTTTTAGGTTGGCTTGACCCTTGTTCTTTAAATAATGCTATCCCGAGGAGGACACATAAAGGTGAGCCGTAATGGCCTCATCTTCGCCAGGCTCCTCCGGTTTTTTTCCAGCTTTTTTTCCAATTTTTTTTTTCGTTGTGCTGACCATTGTTCTTTAAATGACGCAATCCCGAGGAGGACACCTAAAGGCGAGCCGTCATGGCCTCATCTTCGGCTTGCTTTTCCGGTTTTTTCCAGCTTTTTTTTTCGCTGTGTTGACCCTTGTTCTTTAAACGACGCTATCCCGATGAGGACACCATAAGGCGAGCCGTAATGGCCTCATCTTCGGCAGGCTCCTCCGATTTTCTTTTCCAGCATTTTTCCCCTTTTTTTACATTGGCCTTACCCTTGTTCTTTAAGTGACGCTATATCGAGGAGGACACATAAAGGTGAGTCGTAATGGCTCATCTTTGGCAGGCTCCTCCTATTTTTATTCCAGTTTTTTATTTTTTACATTGTGCTGGCCCTTGTTATTTAAATGACGCAATCCTGAGGAGGACACCTAAAGGCAAGCCGTAATGGCCTCATCTTCGGCAGGCTCCTCCGGTTTTTTTTAAGTTTTTTTTTTAGGTTGGCCTGACCCTTGTTCTTTAGATGTCGCTATCCCTAGGAGGACACATAAAAGTGAGCCGTAATGGCCTCATCTTTGGCAGGCTCCTCCTTTTTTTATCCCAGTTTTTTATTTTTTACGTTGTGCTGACTCTTGTTCTTTCAATGACGCAATCCCGAGGAGGACACCTAAAGGCGAGCCGCAATGGCCACATCTTCGGCAGGCTCCTACGGTATTTTTTCTAGTTTTTTTTCTTTTACACTGTGTTGATCCTTGTTCTTTAAACGACGCTATCCCGAGGAGGACACCTAAGGGCGAGCCGTAATGGCCTCATCCTCGACAGGCACCTACGGTACCCGCAAGGCTTCGCGGATAGTGTTACGCTCTCTCGCGCCGCATGGTTAACAAAATTGTGTGTGGCCTCATCTTCGGATGGCTCTTCCGGTTTTTTTTTCAGTTTTTTTCTTTTTTTTTTTTTACGTTGTGCTGACCCATGTTCTTTAAATGACGCAATCACGAGGAGGAAACCTAAAAGCGAGTCGTAATGGACTCATATTCGGCAGGCTCCTCCGGTTTTTCTTCCGTTTTTTTCATTCTTTTTACGTTGTGCTAACCCTTGTTCTTTAAATCACGCTATCCCGAGGAGGACACCTAAAGGTGAGCCGTAATGGCCTCATCTTCGGCAGGTTCCTCCGATTTTTTTTTCCAGCTTTTTTTTACGTTGTGCTGACTCTTGTTCTTTAAATGACGCAATCCCGAGAAGGACACCTAAAGGCGAGCCGTAATGGCCTCATCTTCGGCAGGCTCCTCTGGTTTTTTTAAGTTTGTTTTTTAGGTTGGTCTGACCCTTGTTCTTTAAATGACGCTATCCCGAGGAGGACATATAAAGGTGAGCCGTAATGGCCTCATCTTCGCCAGGCTCCTCCGGTTTTTTTCCAGCCTTTTTTTCCAGACTTTTTTTTGTTGTGCTGACCCTTGTTCTATAAATGACGCAATCCCGAGGAGGACACCTAAAGGCGAGACGTAATGGCCTCATCTTCGGCAGGCTCTTTCGGTTTTTTTTTACGTTGTGCTGACCCATGTTCTTTAAATGACGCAATCCCGAGGAGGACACCTAAAGGTAAGTCGTAATGGACTCATATTCGGCAGGCTCCTCCGGTTTTTCTTCTGGTTTTTTTCTTTTTTTTTTTTACGTTGTGCTGACCCTTGTTCTTTTAATGAAGCTATCCTGAGGAAGATGGTGGACGAAATTGTGATCAACAATAATGGCTATTTGGCATGTGCATAAAAACATTAACTCAGCACTTTCTTTCCACAATCTCGTTCAACTAACCAGCAAGTGTACTGGGTCGTCCAAGTAATAAACCTTACGTGAGTAAGGGTCGATCCCACAGAGATTGTTGGTATGAAGTAAGCTATGTTCACCTTGTAAATCTCAGTTAGACAGATGAAATGGTTATGGATTTCTAAAATTAATAATAAAAAGAAAATAAAATAGGATAAAAATACTTATGTAGATCAATAGTGGGAATTTCAGATAGGCGTCTGGAGATGCTGTGCTCCTCTTGAATCTCTACTTTCTTATTACATTCAACCAATCCTTCCTACTCCTTTCCATGGCAAGCTGTATGTAGGGCATCACCGTCGTCAATGGCTACTTTTCATCCTCTCGGGAAAATAGTCCTATGCGCTGTCACTGCATGGCTAATCGTCTGGAGGCATCACCCTTGACAATGGCTACATCCCATCCTCTCAATGAAAATGGTCCAAATGCTATGTCACAGCACGGCTAATCATCTATCGGTTCTCAATCAGGTTGGAATAGAATCCATTGATTCTTTTGCGTCTGTTACTAACGCCCAACCTTCAGGAGTTTGAAGCTCGTCACAGTCATTCAATACCGGAATCTTACTCGGAAACCACAGACAAGGTTAGACTTTCCAGATTCCCAGAATCCTACTCAGAATACCACAGTCAAGGTTAGACTTTCCGGATTCCCATGAATGCCGCCATCTATCTAGCTTATACCACGAAGATTCTGTTGGGGAATCTAAGAGATATGAGCCCGGCCTAAGATAGAACGGAAGTGGTTGTCAGTCACGCGCGTTCATAGGTGAGAATGATGATGAGTGTCACGGATCATCACATTCATCAAGTTGAAGTGCAACGTATATCTTAGAACAGGAATAAATGAAGTTTATAGGAAAAGAGTAGTAATTGTATTAAAACTTGAGGTACAGCAGAGCTCCACATCCTTAATCTATGGTGTGTAGAAACTCCACCGTTGAAAATACATAACTGAGAGGTCCAGGCATGGCCGAGAGGCCAGCCCCCATGATCTGAGAACTAATCGTCCCAAGATGTCTAATACACTAGTAAAAAGTTCTATTTATAATAAACTAGCTACTAGGGTTTACAGAAGTAAGTAATTAATGCATAAATCCACTTTCGGGGCCCACTTGGTGTATGTTTGGGCTGAGCTTGGTCTATCCATGAGCTGAGGCTTTTATTGGAGTTGAACGCCAAGTTGTGACGTGTTTTGGGCATTCAACTCTGGGTTCTGACGTGTTTCTGGCGTTTGACTCCAGACAGCAACATGAAACTGTCGTTGAGCGCCAGTTTACGTCGTCAATTCCCGAATAAAGTATAGACTATTATATATTGATGGAAAGCTCTGGATGTCTACTTTCCAACGCCGATAAGAGCGCGCCATTTGGAGTTTTGTAGCTCCAGAAAATCGATTTCGAGTGCAGGGAGGTCAGATTCCAACAGCATCAGCAGTCCTTTTGTCAGCCTTTTTCAGACTTTTGCTCAAGTCCCTAAATTTCAGCCAGAAATTACCTGAAATCACAGAAAAACACACAAACTCATAGTAAAGTCCAGAAATGTGAATTTAACATAAAAACTAATGAAAACATCCCTAAAAGTAGCTTGAACTTACTAAAAACTGCCTAAAAACAATGCCAAAAAGCGTATAAATTATCCGCTCATCACAACACCAAACTTAAATTGTTGCTTGTCCCCAAGCAACTGAAAATCAAATAGGATAAAAAGAAGAGAATATACTATAAATT
>NC_029776.3:61982994-61984281 GCF_000817695.3 Arachis duranensis | reverse complement strand
TTTTTGGATAGTGTTATTGACTTTCCTAGTTAAGTATGTTGATTCTTGAACATAGCTACTTATGAGTCTTGGCTGTGGCCCTAAGCATTTTGTTTTCCAGTATTACCACCGGATACATAAATGCCACAGACACATAACTGGGTGAACCTTTTCAGATTGTGGTTTTTCGCCAATTTTTTTTCGCAAGCTTTTTGCTTTTTCACTGCTTTTTCTTGCTTCAAGAATCAATTTCATGATTTTTCAGATCATCAATAACATTTCTCTTTGTTCATCATTCTTTCAAGAGCCAACAGTTTTAACATTCATAAACAACAAGATAAAAAATATGCACTGTTCAAGCATTCATTCAGAGAACAAAAAGTATTGTCACCACATCAATATAATTAAACTAAATTCAAGGATAAATTCAAAATTCATGTACTTCTTGTTCTTTTGAATTAAAATATTTTTCTTTTGAGAGAGGTGAAGGATTAATGGAATTTATTCATAGCTTTAAGACATAGTTACTAACTACTAATGATCATGAAGTAGAGACACAAAACATAGATAAACACAACATAAAAACCGAAAAGCAGAAAGAAATAAGAACAAGGAATGAATCCACCTTAGTGGCGTCTTCTTCTTGAAGGTCTAACAATGTCCTTAAGCTCTTCTATGTCCCTTCCTTGCCTTTGTTGATCCTCCCTCATTGCTCTTTGATCTTCTCTTATTTCATGGAGAATGATGGAGTGCTCATGATGTTCCACCCTTAATTGTTCCACATTGTGGCTCAAATCTTCTAAGGAAGTATTAAGTTGTTCCCAATAGTTGTTGGGAGGAAAGTGCATCCCTTGAGGCATCTCAGGGATTTCTTGATGATGAGCTTCCTCATGCATCTCTTGAGATCCGTGGAGGGTCTCTCTTGCTTGCTCCATCCTCTTCTTGGTGATGGGCTTATCCTCTTCAATGGGGATGTCTCCTTCTATGATAACTCCAGCTGAGTAACATAGATGTCAAATAAGGTGAGGAAAAGCTAGCCTTGCCATGGTGGAGGGCTTTTCGGCTATTTTGTAGATTTCATTGGAGATGACCTCATGAACTTCTACTTCCTCTCCAATCATGATGCTATGAATCATGATGGCCCGATCCACAGTAACTTCAGATCGGTTGCTAGTGGAAATGATGGAGCGTTGAATGAACTCCAGCCATCCTCTAGCCATAGGCTTCAGGTCCAGTCTTCTTAGTTGAACTGGTTTGCCTTTGGAGTCTCTTTTCCATTGAGCTCCTTCCACACATATGTCCATTAGG
>NC_029776.3:61981425-61982883 GCF_000817695.3 Arachis duranensis | reverse complement strand
TCTTCCCTTTTCCTTTTCTAGAGGATACTTCGGCCTTAGGTGCCATTGATGGTAATGGAAAAACAAAAAGCTTATGCTTTTACCACACCAAACTTAAAATATTGCTCGCCCTAGAGCAAGAGAAGAAAGAAGAGAAGAAGAAGAAGAAAATATTGAGGAGAAGGTGGGGTGTGGGTTTCGGCCAAGGTATAGAATAGGGGGTTGTGTTGTGTGAAAAGGAAGTGGAATGGAGGGGTTTATATAGCAAAATGGGAGAGGGTAGGTTCGGCCATTTAGGGTGGGTTTGGGTGGGAAAGTGTTTTTGAATTTTGAAGGTAGGTGGGGTTTTTGGGGAAGAGTGGATGGATGTGAGTGATGAAGGGGGTAATTGGGAAGAGGGATTGAAGTTGATGAGAAGTGTGACATGGGGAAGAGTGAAATAGGATTAGGAGGTAAGGTGGAAATATGTTAGGTGGGGATCCTGTGGGGTCCGCAGATCCTGAGGTGATCCTGTGGGGTCCACAGATCCTGAGGTGTCAAGGAATTACATCCCTGCACCAAATAAGCATGTAAAATGCCTTTGCATACCATTTTGGCATTTAAACGGCGAGGTGATGCACGTTCTGGGCGTTCAACGCCCA
Organism: Arachis duranensis; assembly: GCF_000817695.3. NCBI lineage: Eukaryota > Viridiplantae > Streptophyta > Magnoliopsida > Fabales > Fabaceae > Arachis > Arachis duranensis. The sequence goes on along the minus strand of NC_029776.3, from coordinate 61,982,263 downwards.
TGTAAAGCATGTTCTGGGCGTTCAACACCCATATGTAGCATGTTTGTTGAACGCCAGTTTCATGCTTGTTACTGGCGTTCAGCGCCAGCTTTCCTCAAGGCACATTCCTGGCGTTCAAACACCAGAATGTTGCTTGTTTCTGGCGTTCAGCGCCAGATTCATGCTCTGTTCTGGCGTTGAACGCCAGCCAGATGCTCCTTACTGGCGTTGAACGCCAGTCTGTCCTTCCTCTAGGGTACGAATTTTTTCTGCTGTTTTTGATTCTGTTTTTAATTTTTATGATTTTTTTCGTGACTCCTCATGATCATGTACCTAATAAAACACAAAATAACAATAAAATAAAATAAAATAAAATAAAATAAAAATTAGATAAAAAAAATTGGGTTGCCTCCCAACAAGCGCTTCTTTAATGTCAATAGCTTGACATTGTGCTCTCATGGAGCCACAAAGGTGATCAGGTCAATGTTGTATAGTCCCAACACCAAACTTAGAGTTTGGATATGGGGTCTTAACACCAAACATTGTGTTTGGTTGTGGCCTCCCAACACCAAACTTAGAGTTTGACTGTGGGGGCTCTTCTTGACTCTGAACTGAGAGAAGCTCTTTATGCTCACTCTCTTTTGTCACAGAGGGATGGCCATGTGCCTTAAACACAAGGTAGTCCTCATTCAATTGAAGGACTAATTCACCTCTGTTGACATCTATTACAGCTCCTGCTGTGGCTAGGAAAGGTCTTCCAATGATGATACACTCTTCCTCTTCCTTCCTAGTGTCTAAGATTATGAAATCAGCAGGGATGTAAAGGCCTTCAACCTTTACTAACACGTCCTCTACTATT
>NC_029776.3:61979270-61980959 GCF_000817695.3 Arachis duranensis | reverse complement strand
AAAGTGGCCTTTGACAGATCAGAGACTAGATTGGCTAAATTAGAAGTGTTTTGTTCAGAATTCTCTGTCTATTGCTGAGAAGATGATGGAAAAGGCTTGCTATTGCCCAGCCTATTGTGTCCACCATGGTTAAAGCCTTGTTGAGGCTTTTGTTGATCCTTCCATGAGAAATTTGGATGATTTCTCCATGATGAATTATAGGTGTTTCCATAAGGTTCACCCATGTAATTTACCTCTGCCATTGCAGGGTTCTCAGGATCATAAGCTTCTTCAGAAGCTGCCTCTTTAGTACTATTGGATGCATTTTGCCATCCATTTAGACTTTGAGAGATCATGTTGACTTGCTGAGTCAACACTTTGTTCTGAGCCAATATGGCATTCAAAGCATCGATTTCAAGAACTCCCTTCCTCTGAGGCGTCCCATTATTCAAGGAATTCCTCTCAAAAGTGTACATGAATTGGTTATTTGCGACCATGTCAATTAGTACTTGAGCTTCTGCAGGCGTTTTCTTTAGGTGAATGGATCCACCTGTAGAATGGTCCAATGACATTTTTGAAAATTCAGATAGACCATAATAGAATATATCTAATATGGTCCATTCTGAAAACATGTCAGATGGACACCTTTTGGTCAACTGCTTGTATCTTTCCTAAGCTTCATAGAGGGATTCACCATCTTTTTGTTTGAAGGTCTGAACATCCACTCTAAGCTTGCTCAACTTTTGAGGAGAAAAGAATTTATCCAAGAAAGCCGTGACCAGCTTATCCCATGAGTCCAGGCTATCCTTAGGTTGTGAATCCAACCATATTCTAGCTCTGTCTCTTATTGCAAAAGGGAAAAGCATGAGTCTGTAGACTTCAGGATCTACTCCATTCGTCTTTACAGTCTCACAAATCTGCAAGAACTCAATTAAAAACTGATAAGGATCTTCAGATGGAAGTCCATAAAACTTGCAGTTCTGTTGCATTAAAGCAACTAGATGAGGCTTAAGCTCAAAATTATTGGCTCCAATGGCAGGAATGGAGATGCTTCTTCCATCAAATTTGGACGTGGGCTTGGTAAAGTCACCAAGCATCCTTCTTGCATTATCATTATTGGGTTCGGCTGCCATCTCCTTCTCTTGTTCGAAATTTTCTGAAAGGTTACTTCTGGATTGTTGTAATTTAGCTTCTCTTAGTTTCCTTTTTAGAGTCCTTTCAGGTTCAGGATCAATTTCAACAAGAGTGCCTTTTTCCTTGTTCCTGCTCATATGAAATAGAAGAAAACAAGAAAAGAAAGAGGAATCCTCTATGTCACAGTATAGAGATTCCTTTATGTTAGTAGAAAAAGAAGGGGATAGATGAAAGAAAAGTGAAGAATCCAAACACAAGGGATAGATTGGGTTCGGATTTTTAGATGAGGAGAGGTGAAGAGAAGTGTTAGTAAATAAATAATTAGATAGAATAAGAAAATAGATAGAGAATTTCGAAAATAATTTTGAAAAAGTGGTTGGTGATTTTCGAAAATTAAAGATAAGATATGATTAAAATTTAAAATTTAAAACAATTAAAAAGAATTTTTGAAAAAGAGAGAGGTATTTTCGAAAATTAGAGAGGGAAAAGTAGTTAGGTGGTTTTGAAAAAGATAAGAAACAAACAAAAAGTCAAAAAGTTAGTTGAAAAAGATATTAAAATTAAATTTGAAAAGAT
>NC_029776.3:61978088-61979151 GCF_000817695.3 Arachis duranensis | reverse complement strand
AGATAAGATAAAAGATAAAAAGATTTAATTTAAAAATTTGTAATTACTTACTTCACTAACAAGAAACTACAAGATAAGATTCTAGAACTTAAATATTGTACCTTTCTTAACAAGAAAGTAACAAACTTCAAATTTTTGAATCAATCACATTAATTATTAGTGAATTTTCGAAAATATGATATAAAGATAAGAAAAAGATTTTGAAAATATTTTGAAAAATATTTTTTTTTGAAATTTTCGAAAAATAGAAAAAAAATGAAAAAGATATAATTTTTGAAAAAGATTTTGAAAAGATGATATTTTTAAAATTGAAAATTTGACTTGACTTGTAAGAAACAACTAATTTTAAAAAATTTTTGACCAAGTCAACCCAAAATTTCGAAAATTTGGAGAGAAAAAAGGAAAAGATATATTTTTTATTTTTGAATTTTTAATTATGAGAGAGAGAAAAACAACAAAAATAAAAATTATGAATCAAAACTCATGATGCATGCAAGAACACAATGAATGTCAAGATGAACACCAAGAACACTTTGAAGATCATGATGAACATCAAGAACATAATTTTGAAAAATTTTTGATGCAAAAAAAACATGCAAGACACCAAACTTAGAAATCTTTAATGCATGGACTCTAACAAACGAAAAGTGCATATGAAAAACAACAAACAACACAAAACAAGAAATCATCAAGATCAAACAAGAAGACTTACCAAGAACAACTTGAAGATCATGAAGAACACTATGAATGCATGAATTTTTCGAAAAATGCAAGAAAAAAATTTTATGCAATTGACACCAAACTTAAAAATTGACTCAAGACTCAAACAAGAAACGCAAAATATTTTTTATTTTTATGATTTTATGATTTTTTTGTATCTTTATTTTATTTTTTTCGAAAATATTCTTTTAGAAAAACGAAAATAAAAGAAAAATTTTGAAAACTTTTTGAAAAGAAAATAAAAAAATTACCTAATCTGAGCAACAAGATGAACCGTCAGTTGTCCAAACTCGAACAATCCCCGGCAACGGTGCCAAAAACTTGGTGGACGAAATTGTGATCA
>NC_029776.3:61976749-61977726 GCF_000817695.3 Arachis duranensis | reverse complement strand
CCTTCAGGAGTTTGAAGCTCGTCACAGTCATTCAATACCGGAATCTTACTCGGAAACCATAGACAAGGTTAGACTTTCCAGATTCCCGGAATCTTACTCGGAATACCACATACAAGGTTAGACTTTCCGGATTCCCATGAATGCCGCCATCTATCTAGCTTATACCACGAAGATTCTGTTGGGGAATCTAAGAGATATGGGCCCGGCCTAAGGTAGAACGGAAGTGGTTGTCAGTCACGCGCGTTCATAGGTGAGAATGATGATAAGTGTCACGGATCATCACATTCATCAAGTTGAAGTGCAACGTATATCTTAGAACAGGAATAAATGAAGTTTATAGGAAAAGAGTAGTAATTGTATTAAAACTTGAGGTACAGCAGAGCTCCACACCCTTAATCTATGGTGTGTAGAAACTCCACCGTTGAAAATACATAACTGAGAGGTCCAGGCATGGCCGAGAGGCCAGCCCCCATGATCTGAGAACTAATCGTCCCAAGATGGCCAGCCCCCATGAAGGTCTAAGGACTAGGCGTCCAGAGATGTCTAATACAATAGTAAACTATCCTATTTATACTAGACTAGCTACTACGGTTTACATGAGTAAGTAATTGATGCATAAATCCACTTCTGGGGCCTACTTGGTGTGTGTTTGGGTTGAGCTTGATCTATCCACGAGCTGAGGCTTCTATTGAAGCTGAACGCCAAGTTGTAACGTGTTTTGGGCCTTCAACTCTGGGTTGTGACGTGTTTCTGGCGTTTGACTCCAGACAGCAACATGGAACTGGCGTTGAGCGCCAGTTTACGTCGTCAATTCCCGAATAAAGTATGGACTATTATATATTGCTAGAAAGCTCTGGATGTCTACTTTCCAACGCCGTTGAGAGCGCGCCATTTGAAGTTCTGTAGCTCCAGAAAATCCATTTTGAGTGCAGGGAGGTTAGATTCCAACAGCATCAGCAGTCCTTTTGTCAGCCTTT
>NC_029776.3:61976043-61976674 GCF_000817695.3 Arachis duranensis | reverse complement strand
TCAATTTCAGCCAGAAATTACCTGAAATCACAGAAAAACACACAAACTCATAGTAAAGTCCAGAAATGTGAATTTAACATAAAAACTAATGAAAACATCCCTAAAAGTAGCTTGAACTTACTAAAAACTGCCTAAAAACAATAACAAAAAGTGTATAAATTATCCGCTCATCAGAGGACACCTAAAGGTGAGCCGTAATGGCCTAATCTTCGGCAGGCTCCTCCGGTTTATTCTCCGGTTTTTTTTCCAGCTTTTTTTCACGTTGTGCTGACCCTTGTTCTTTAAATGACGCAATCCCGAGGAGGACACCTAAAGGCGAGCCGTAATGGCCTCATCTTCAGCAGACTCCTCCGGTTTTTTTTTTAAGTTTTTTTTTTTAGGTTGGCCTGACGCTTGTTCTTTAAATGATGCTATCCCGAGGAGGACACATAAAGGTGAGCCGTAATGGCCTCATCTTCGCCAGGTTCCTCCGGTTTTTTTCCAGCTTTTTTTCCAATTTTTTTTTTCGTTGTGCTGACCCTTGTTCTTTAAATGACGCAATCCAGAGGAGGACAGCTAAAGGCGAGCCGTCATGGCCTCATCTTCGGCATGCTCATCCGGTTTTTTTTCCAGCTTTTTTTTTAAGTTGAGT
>NC_029776.3:61973385-61975978 GCF_000817695.3 Arachis duranensis | reverse complement strand
GAGGACCCCAAAAGGCGAGCCATAATGGCCTCATCTTCGGCAGGTTCCTCCGATTTTTTTTCCAGCTTTTTTTCCCTTTTTTTCTTTTACGTTGGCCTTACCCTTATTCTTTAAATGACGCTATATCGAGGAGGACACATAAAGGTGAGCCGTAATGGCCTCATCTATGGCAGGCTCCTCCTGTTTTTATTCCAGTTTTTTATTTTTTACGTTGTGCTTACCCTTGTTATTTAAATGACGCAATCCTGAGGAGGACACCTAAAGGCAAACCGTAATGGCCTCATCTTCGGCTGGCTTCTCCGGTTTTTTTTCTAGTTTTTTTTCTTTTACGTTGTGCTAACCCTTGCTCTTTAAATGACGCTATCCCGAGGAGGACACCTAAAGGCGAGCCGTAATGGCCTCCTCTTCGGCTGGCTCCTCCGATTTTTTTTTCCAGTTTTTTTCTTTTTTTTTACGTTGTGCTGACCCATGTTCTTTAAATGACGCAATCCCGAGGAGGACACCTAAAGGCGAGTCGTAATGGACTCATATTCGGCAAGCTCCTCCGGTTTTTCTTCCATTTTTTTTCTTTTTTTTTTACGTTGTGCTGACCCTTGTTCTTTAAATGACACTATCCCGAGGAGGACACCTAAAGGCAAGCCATAATGTCCTCATCTTCGGCAAACTCCTCCGGTTTTTTTCAGCTTTTTTTTCATTTTTTTACGCTGTGCTGACCCTTGTTATTTAAATGACGCTATCCCGAGGAGGACACCTAAAGGTGAGCCGTAATGGCCTCATTTTCGGCAGGCTCTTCCGGTTTTTTTTTTCGATTTTTTTCCAGCTTTTTTTTACGTTGTGCTGACCCTTGTTCTTTAAATGACGCAATCCCGAGGAGGACACCTAAAGGCGAGCCGTAATGGCCTCATCTTCGACAGGCTCCTCCGGTTTTTTTTCTATGTTTTTTTTTTTTAAATTGGCCTGACCCTTGTTCTTTAAATGACGCTATATCGAGGAGGACACATAAAGGTGAGCCGTAATGGCCTCATCTTTGGCAGGCTCCTCCTGTTTTTATTCCAGTTTTTTATTTTTTACGTTGTGCTTACCCTTGTTATTTAAATGACGCAATCCTGAGGAGGACACCTAAAGGCAAGCCGTAATAGCCTCATCTTCGGCTGGCTTCTCCGGTTTTTTTTTTCTAGTTTTTTTTCTTTTACGTTGTGCTAACCCTTGCTCTTTAAATGACGCTATCCCGAGGAGGACACCTAAAGGCGAGCCGTAATGGCGTCATCCTCGGCAGGCTCCTTCAGTTTTTTTTTTCCGTTGTGCTGACCCTTGTTCTTTAAATGACGCTATCCCGAGGAGGACACCTAAAGGCGAGCCGTAATGGCCTCATCTTCGGCTGGCTGCTCTAATTTTTTTTCCAGTTTTTTTCTTTTTTTTTTTACATTGTGCTGACCCATGTTCCTTAAATGACGCAATCCCGAGGAGGACACCTAAAGGCGAGTCGTAATGGACTCATATTCGGCAAGCTCCTCCGGTTTTTCTTCCATTTTTTTCTTTTTTTTTTTACGTTGTGCTGACCCTTGTTCTTTAAATGACGCTATCCCGAGGAGGACACCTAAAGGCGAGCCATAATGTCCTCATCTTCAGCAAACTCTTCCGGTTTTTTTCAGCTTTTTTTTCCATTTTTTTTACGTTGTGCTGACCCATGTTCTTTAAATGACGCAATCCCGAGGAGGACATCTAAAGGTGAGCCGTAATGGCCTCATCTTTGGCAGGCTCCTCCTGTTTTTATTCCAGTTTTTTATTTTTTAAATTGGCCTGACCCTTGTTCTTTAAATCACGCTATCCCGAGGAGGACACATAAACATGAGCCGTAATGGCCACATCTTCGCCAGGCTCCATCGGTTTTTTTCCAGTTTTTTTCCAATTTTTTTTTTCGTTGTGCTGACCCTTGTTCTTTAAATGACGCAATCCCGAGGAGGACACCTAAAGGCGAGCCGTAATGGCCTCATCTTTGGCAGGCTCTTCCGGGTTTTTTTTCCAGCTTTTTTTTTACGCTGTGTTGACCCTTGTTCTTTAAACGACGCTATCCCGATGAGGACACCAAAAGGCGAGCCGTAATGGCCTCATCCTCGGCAGGCTCCTCCGATTTTTTTTCCAGCTTTTTTTCCCCTTTTTTTTACGATGGCCTTACCGTTGTTCTTTAAATGACGCTATATCGAGGAGGACGCATAAAGGTGAGCTGTAATGGCCTCATCTTTGGCAGGCTCCTCCTTTTTTTTATTCCAGTTTTTTATTTTTTATGTTGTGCTGACCCTTGCTCTTTAAATGACGCAATCCCGAGGAGGACACCTAAAGGCGAGCCGTAATGGCCTCATCTTCGGCAGGCTCCTACGGTTTTTTTTCTAGTTTTTTTTTCTTTTATGTTGTGCTGACCCTTGCTCTTTAAATGACGCTATCCCGAGGAGGACACCTAAAGGCGAGCCGTAATGGCCTCCTCCTCGGCAGGCTCCTCTGGTTTTTTTTTTAACGTTGTGCTGACCCTTGTTCTTTAAATGACGCTATTTCGAGGAGGACACCTAAAGGGGAGCCGTAATGGCCTCATCTTCGG
>NC_029776.3:61967208-61968799 GCF_000817695.3 Arachis duranensis | reverse complement strand
TAACGTTGTGCTGACCCTTGTTCTTTAAATGACGCTATTTCGAGGAGGACACCTAAAGGCGAGCCGTAATGGCCTCATCTTCGGTTGGCTCCTCCAGTTTTTTTTCTTTTTTTTTTACGTTCTGCTGACCCATGTTCTTTAAATGACGCAATCCCAAGGAGGACACCTAAAGGCGAGTCGTAATGGAGTGATATTCTGCTGGCTCCTCCAATTTTTCTTCCGTTTTTTTCTTTTTTTTTTTTACGTTGTGCTGACCCTTGTTCTTTAAATGACGCTATCCCGAGGAGGACACCTAAAGGCGAGCCGTAACGGTCCCATCTTCGGCAGGCACCTTCGATTTTTTTTTAAGTTTTTTTTTAGGTTGGCCTGATCCTTGTTCTTTAAATGACGCTATCCCGAGGAGGACACATAAAGGTGAGCCGTAATGGCCTCATCTTCGCCAGTCTCTTCCAGTTTTTTTTAGGTTGGCCAGCTTTTTTTCCAGTTTTTTTTTCTTTGTGCTGACCCTTGTTCTTTAAATGACGCAATCCCGAGGAGGACACCTAAAGGCGAGCCGTAATGGCCTCATCTTCGACAATCTCTTCCAGTTTTTTTCCAGCTTTTTTTTACGCTGTGCTGACCCTTGTTCTTTAAATAAAGCTATCCCTAGGAGGACATCGTAAGGTAAGCCGTAATGGCCTCATCTTCGGCAGGCTCTTCCGGTTTTTTTTCCAGCTTTTTTTTACGCAGTACTGATACGTAAAAATGAGATTTCACGTACAACCGGCAAGTATACCGGGTCGCATCAAGTAATAAAACTCACCAAGAGTGAGGTCGATCCCACGGAGATTGGTAGATTAAGCAACTTTAGTTAATGGTAAATTTAGTCAAGCAAACATGGTTTTGATTTCATGAGATTTATGATTTTTGAACATAATTGCAAGAATTTAAATGGCAAAGAATTTAAAGAACTAGAAGAGAGAAATAAAATGAAAGTAAATAACGGAAACTTAAAATGCAAGAAACTTAAATGACATTAAAGATAAATTGCAAGGAATTAAAGGTTGCAGAAATTTAAAGAACACAAGAGTAAATAGCAAGAACTAAAGGAACAGAATGTAGATGACAAGAATAATAAATTGACAGAATGTAGAAGGGAATTGGGTTATGGGTAGTCAAACAACTAGAAGCAAAAGAAATAAGAATTAATGGTGGAGAGGATCATTAGGGATCAGAGATGCAAGTTTTCATGAATTGATGTTAGTCAAATCCTTCTCAATCATGGGTATAGATCCATGGCAAGTGGGTAATTGAATCCCAATCTCTTGGTGATTCAATTTCTCTCAACATAACCAATTGCCACTCTCGTGATCTAATTGTTCATGAGAAGAGTTGAGGCTCAATTCTAATCCAGCCACACAACTCCCATAATCTCAACCAAGGAAAGTTACATCTCACATACCAACCAAGGTGTATTGATTAAGGGAATCATGAAAGGATGAACTCTAAACTGAATTATGTGGCTCATTCCTCAAATTCACCACACAATTCTCATAGATTAACCCCTCTCTCGATGGTGGTTGAATCTTTGAAGAACAAGAGTTTCCTCTTT
>NC_029776.3:61964006-61967139 GCF_000817695.3 Arachis duranensis | reverse complement strand
AACTATTCTAGATGATTCTTGTGGCCTTGATTGGTTGAGATTTATGGGCTTTGCTTGCTTGATTTGGATTAGCTTCATGAAGGAATTCTTGTCAAGCAGGGCTCATTTTCACTGCTTTGGCCCAATGACTTGGCGTTGTTGCCAATAACTCCAAGCATAATGCACGTTGGCAACGTGCAAGTGGCTTTCCTGGAAGTGAGCTTTGAGACTTGGGCGTTGTTGGCCCAAGTTGTTGCTAACAACTTGCTCTTCTTCTTCTTGACTCTTCTCTCATGCCTAATGTTGCCCAGAATTTGAGCTTCAATCCTTTGTCTAAATATAAACTATGATATATCATTGGAAAGCTCTTGATGTCTACTTTCCAATGCCACTGGAATCACTTCATTTGGACTTTCCTAGCTCAAGTTATGCTCCATTGAAGAGGGCAAGGTCAGGCTGCCCTGGTTGGGCGTTTTTGTCAAACACGCCACCAATAACGTGCTCAACAATGCCCCTAGCCCAAATTTCTTGGCCTGGGCGTTGTTACTGGAGTTGCCAAGGAACATGCCAGTTCATTTTGGCCCTGGCAACGTGTTCGACCCTCCTCTCTTGGCTCATTCATGCTGCCTTGAATTTCAACCTCATTTCCTTGTTTTTGGGGCCTAAAGATGACTCTGATTCGAGCTTCTATTTCATGCTCCACTATGAACTATTATATATGGTTGGAAAGCTCTGAATGTCAGCTTTCCAACGCAACTGGAAGCACTCAATTTGGATCTCTATAACTCAAGTTATGCTCATTTGAAGGAGACAGGGTCAGGCTTCCAAAATCGCACACGTTTTTGGTGAAAACGCCCTTGTTTCCAGCGTTGCCAACGTGCTCAGATTCTAAAGCTCTAAATGAAGCCATCTTTTGAAGCTTCAAATGAATGCCAATCCCATACTATGATATATGGTTGGAAAGCTCTGGATGTCTACTTTTCAATGCCGTTGAGAGTGCATCATTTGAAGGTCTACAACTCAAGATATACTCCATGGAAGAGAGCAAGGTCAAGCTGCCAGGGTTGCTGCGTTGTTGATGAACACTCCTTCTTTTCAGCACGTTGGCAACGTGCCAGCCCCTGCCCCCTTGCTCCATGCTTGCTTCCTAGCGTTGCCACTACACACGCCAATGAATCCCAAGTTAGCAATGTGCTCGAGCCTTCCTTAAGGCTCCATGTTTGTTGCTTGGCGTTGTCATTGAACACGCCTATTTTCCTGGCGTTGGCAACGCCAGCTTCCTCTCCTCCTGGCGTTGCCTCTAAACACTCCAATGAAGTAGCACGTTGGCAACGTGCTCAAGCTCCTCCCTGGCCCAAGTTCTTCTAGCTCAGCGTTGCCTTGAACAACGCCTATACTTCCCACGTTGGCAACGCCCTCGAAGCTCCTCAGGGCTGCTTGGCGTTGCCTTCAAACACTCACCCTTTCTCCAAGTTGGCAACGCCCAAATGTGCTTCTCCAGGGCTGCCTTACATTGTTGGGCGTTGTTGATGAACACTCTAGTTGAAGTGCAAGTTGGCAACGTGCAACTCCTCTTTGTTCACTCTCCAGGGCTGCTTGCTTCACCTATCATCAACCAAACACATGCATCAAAGCCTTGCTAAATCACAAGATTTTGCATCATTCATAACATCCAACAATTCTTGCATAAATCTCATGAAAATGCACATATTTAACAATGTTTGATTGAATCAAGGCATGCATATAATTCTCATCCAAATACTTGCTTATTGCCTAAGAAAATGCATGAAACCAACCTAAAGCATACAAAAAATGGCTAGTAAAACTAGCCAGGATGCCCTGGCATCAAGTACTGACCCTTGTTCTTTAAATCACACTATCCCTAGGAGGACACCATAAGGCGAGCCGTAATGGCCTCATCTTCGGCAGACTCCTCCGATTTTTTTCCAGCTTATTTTTCTCTTTTTTTTTTTTACGTTGGCCTGATCCTTGTTCATTAAATGACGCTATATTGAGGAGGACACATAAAGGTGAGCCGTAATGGCGCCATCTTCGGCAGGCTCCTCCTGTTTTTATTCCAATTTTTTATTTTTTATGTTGTGCTGACCCTTGTTCTTTAAATGACGCAATCCCTAGGGGGACACCCAAAGGTGAGACGTAATGCCCTAATCTTCGGCAGGATCCTCCGATTTTTTATCCAGCTTTTTTTTCTCCAATTTTTTTTGCGTTGTGCTGACCCTTGTACTTTAAATGACGCTATCCCGAGGAGGACACCTAAAGGCGAGTTGTAATGGCCTCATCTTCGGCAGGCTCCTCCGGTTTTGTTTTCAAGTTTATTTTTTTACGTTGGCCTGACCCTTGTTCTTTAAATGACACTATCCCGACGAGGACACATAAAGGTGAGCCGAAATGGCCTCATCTTCGGCAGGCTCCTCCATTTTTTTTCAAGTTTTTTTTTTACATTGTGCTGACCCTTGTTATTTAAATGACGCAATCCCAAGAAGGACACCAAAAGGTGAGCTGTAATGGCCTCATCTTCGGCAGGCTCCTCAGGTTTTTTTTTTTCCAGTTTTTTTTTTAAGTTGTGCTGACCCTTGTTCTTTAAATGACGCTATCCCGAGGAGGACACATAAAGGTGAGCCGTAATGGCCTCATCTTTGGCAGGTTCCTCGGTTATTTTTCCAGCTTTTTTTTCCAATTTTTTTTGTTAAGTTGTGCTGACCCTTGTTCTTTAAATGACGCAATCTCGAGGTGGACACCTAAAGGCGAGCAGTAATGGCCTCATCTTCGGCAGGCTCCTCCGGTTTTTTTTCCTATTTTTTTTTCTTTTTCTGTTTTTTTTTACGTTGGCCTGACCCTTGTTCTTTAAATGAAGCTATCCCGAGGAGGACACATAAAGGTGAGCCGTAATGGCTTCATCTTCGGCAGGCTCCTCCGATTTTTTTCCAATTTTTTTTTACGTTGTGCTGTCCGTTGTTCTTTAAATGATGCTAACCCGAGGAGGACATCTAAAGGCGAGCCGTAATGGCCTCATCTTCGACAGGCTCCTCTGATTTTTTTTTACGTTGTGCTGACCCTTGTTCTTTAAAAGACGCTATCCTGAGGAAGACACCTAAAGGCGAGTCGTAATGGCCTCATCTTCGGCAGGCTCCTC
>NC_029776.3:61961067-61962990 GCF_000817695.3 Arachis duranensis | reverse complement strand
TTCTTTTTTTTTTTTTTTTTTTACGTTGTGCTGACCCTTGTTATTTAAAAGACGCAATCTCGAGGAGGACACCTAAAGGGCGAGCCGTAATGGCGTCATCTTCGGCAGACTCCTCAGGTTTTTTTTTCCAGTTTTTTTTTACGTTGTGCTGACCCTTGTTCTTTAAATGACGCTATCCCGAGGAGGACACATAAAGGTGAGCGTATTGGCCTCATCTTTGGCAGGTTCCTCCGGTTGTTTTTCCAGCTTTTTTTTCCAGTTTTTTTTTACGTTGTGCTGACCCTTGTTCTTTAAATGACGCTATCTCGAGGTGGACACCTAAAGGCGAGCCGTAATGGCCTCATCTTCGGTAGGCTCCTCCGGTTTTTTTTCCTTTTTTTTTTCTTTTTCTATTTTTTTTACGTTGACCTGACCCTTGTTCTTTAAATGATGTTATCCCGAGGAGGACACATAAAGGTGAGCCGTAATGGCTTCATCTTCGGCAGGCTCCTCCGGTTTTTTTTCCAGTTTTTTTTTTTTATGTTGTGCTGACCCTTGTTCTTTAAGAGATGCAATCCCAAGGAGGACACCTAAAGGCGAGCCTTAATGGCCTCATCTTCGGTAGGCTCCTCCAATTTTTTTTCCAGTTTTTTTTTACATTGTGCTGACCCTTGTTATTTAAATGACGCAATCCCAAGAAGGACACCAAAAGGTGAGCTGTAATGGCCTCATCTTCGGCAGGCTCCTCAGGTTTTTTTTTTCCAGTTTTTTTTTTAAGTTGTGCTGACCCTTGTTCTTTAAATGACGCTATCCCGAGGAGGACACATAAAGGTGAGCCGTAATGGCCTCATCTTTGGCAGGTTCCTCCGGTTATTTTTCCAGCTTTTTTTTCCAATTTTTTTGTTAAGTTGTGCTGACCCTTGTTCTTTAAATGACGCAATCTCGAGGTGGACACCTAAAGGCGAGCAGTAATGGCCTCATCTTCGGCAGGCTCCTCCGGTTTTTTTTTCCTATTTTTTTTTCTTTTTCTGTTTTTTTTTACGTTGGCCTGACCCTTGTTCTTTAAATGAAGCTATCCCGAGGAGGACACATAAAGGTGAGCCGTAATGGCTTCATCTTCGGCAGGCTCCTCCGATTTTTTTCCAATTTTTTTTTTACGTTGTGCTGTCCGTTGTTCTTTAAATGATGCTAACCCGAGGAGGACATCTAAAGGCGAGCCGTAATGGCCTCATCTTCGACAGGCTCCTCCGATTTTTTTTTTACGTTGTGCTGACCCTTGTTCTTTAAAAGACGCTATCCTGAGGAAGACACCTAAAGGCGAGTCGTAATGGCCTCATCTTCGGCAGGCTCCTCAGGTTTTTTTCCCAGTTTTTTTCCTTTTTTTTTATGTTGTGCTGACCCTTGTTCTTTAAATGACCTAATCCCGAGGAGGACACCTAAAGGCGAGTCGTAATGGCCTCATATTCGGCAGGCTCCTCCGGTTTTTCTTCCGATTTTTTTCTGTTTTTTACGTTGTGCTGGCCTTTGTTCTTTAAATGACGCTATCCCGTGTAGGACACCTAAAGGCGAACCTTAATGGCCTCATCTTCGGCAGGCTCCTCTTGTTTTTATTCCAGTTTTTTATTTTTTATGTTGTGCTGACCCTTGTTCTTTAAATGACGCAATCCCTAGGAGGACACCCAAAGGTGAGCTGTAAAAGCCTCATCTTCGGCAGGCTCCTCCGGTTTTTTTCCAGCTTTTTTTCCAGTTTTTTTTTACGTTGTGCTGACCCTTGTACTTTAAATGACGCTATCTCGAGGAGGACACCTAAAGGCGAGTCGTAATGGCCTCATCTTCGGCAGTCTCCTCCGGTTTTGTTTTCTAGTTTTTTTTTACGTTGGCCTGACCCTTGTTCTTTAAATGAAGCTATCCCGAGGAGGACACATAAAGGTGAGCCGTAATGGC
>NC_029776.3:61943298-61961031 GCF_000817695.3 Arachis duranensis | reverse complement strand
CATCTTCGGCAGGCTCCTCCGTTTTTTTTCCATTTTTTTTTTTTTTTTACGTTGTGCTGACCCTTGTTATTTAAAAGACGCAATCTCGAGGAGGACACCTAAAGGGCGAGCCGTAATGGCGTCATCTTCGGCAGACTCCTCAGGTTTTTTTTTCCAGTTTTTTTTTACGTTGTGCTGACCCTTGTTCTTTAAATGACGCTATCCCGAGGAGGACACATAAAGGTGAGCGTATTGGCCTCATCTTTGGCAGGTTCCTCCGGTTGTTTTTCCAGCTTTTTTTTCCAGTTTTTTTTTACGTTGTGCTGACCCTTGTTCTTTAAATGACGCTATCTCGAGGTGGACACCTAAAGGCGAGCCGTAATGGCCTCATCTTCGGCAGGCTCCTCCGATTTTTTTCCCTTGATTTTTTTCCAGCTTTTTTTTCATTTTTTTTACGTTGTGCTGACCCTTGTTCTTTAAATGACGCTATCCAGAGGAGGACACCTAAAGGCGAGCCGTAATGACCTAATCTCCGGTAGGCTCCTCCGGTATTTTTTCTGGATTTTTTTCGAGCTTTTTGTTCCATTTTTTTACGTTGTGCCGACCCTTGTTCTTTAAATGGCGCTATCCAGAGGAGGACACCTATAGGCTGAGCCGTAATGGCCTCATCTTCGGCAGGCTCCTCCGGTTTTTTTTCCAGTTTTTTTTTACGTTGTGCTGACCCTTGTTCTTTAAATGACGCTAACCCGAGGAGGACACCTAAAGGCGACCCGTAATGGCCTCATCTTCGGCAGGCTCCTCCGATTTTTTTTTTTACGTTGTGCTGACCCTTATTCTTTAAAAGACGCTATCCCGAGGAGGACACCTGAAGGCGAGTCGTAATGGCCTCATCTTCGGCAGGCTCCTTCGGTTTTTTTTCCAGTTTTTTTTCTTTTTTTTTTTATGTTGTGCTGACCCTTGTTCTTTAAATGACGCAATCCCGAGGAGCACACCTAAAGGCGAGTCGTAATGGCCTCATATTCGGCAGGCTCCTCCGGTTTTTCTTCCGATTTTTTTCTTATTTTTTACGTTGTGCTGACCCTTGTTCTTTAAATGACGTTATCCCGAGGAGGACACCTAAAGGCGAACCTTAATGGGCTCATCTTCGGGAGGCTCTTCCGGTTTTTTTTTCAGCTTTCTTTACGCTGTGTTGACCCTTGTTCTTTAAATGACGCTATCCCGATGAGAACACCATAAGGCGAGCCGTAATGGCCTCATCTTCGGCAGGATCCTCCGATTTATTTTCCAGCATTTTTTCCCTTTTTTTTAAGTTGGCCTGACCCTTGTTCTTTAAATGACGCTATATAGAGGAGGACACATAAAGGTGAGCCGTAATGGCCTCATCTTCAGCAAGCTCCTCCTGTTTTTATTCCAGTTTTTTATTTTTTATGTTGTGCTTACCCTTGTTCTTTAAATGATGCAATCCCTAGGAGGACATCCAAATGTGAGCCGTAATGGCCTCATCTTCGGCAGGCCTTCAGATTTTTTTCCAGTTTTTTTTACGTTGTGCTAACCCTTGTTCTTTAAATGACGCAATCCCGAGGAGGACACCTAAAGGCGAGCCGTAATGGCGTCATCTTTGGCAGGCTCCTCCGGTTTTTTTTTCTAGTTTTTTTTCTTTTACGTTGTGCTGACCCTTGTTGTTTAAATGACGTTATCCCGTTGAGGACACCTAAAGGCGAGCCGTAATGGCCTCATCCTCGGCAGGCTCCTCTGATTTTTTTTATGTTGTGCTGACCCTTGCACTTTAAATGACGCTATCCCGAGGAGGACACCTAAAAGCGAGCCGTAATGGCCTCATCTTCGGCTGGCTCCTCAGATTTTTTTCAGTTTTTTTTCTATTTTTTTACGTTGTGTTGACCCATGTTCTTTAAATGACGCAATCCCGAGGAGGACACCTAAAGGCGAGTCGTAATGGACTCATATTCGGCAGGCTTCTTCGATTTTTCTTCCGTTTTTTTTCTTTTTTTTTTACGTTGTGCTGACCCTTGTTCTTTAAATGACGCTATCCCGAGGAGGACACCTAAAGGTGAGCCGTAATGGCCTCATCTTCGGCAGGCTCCTCCGGTTTTTTTTTCCGATTTTTTTCCAGCTTTTTTTTACGTTGTGCTGACCCATGTTCTTTAAATGACGCAATCCCGAGGAGGACACCTAAAGGCGAGCCGTAATGGCCTCATCTTCGACAGGCTCCTCCGGTTTTTTTTTTCCTTTTTTTTTCTTTTTCTGTTTTTTTTTACGTTGGCCTGACCCTTGTTCTTTAAATGAAGCTATCCCGAGGAGGACACATAAAGGTGAGCCGTAATGGCTTCAACTTCGGCAGGCTCCTCCGATTTTTTTCCAGTTTTTTTTTACGTTGTGCTGTCCGTTGTTCTTTAAATGACGCTAACCCGAGGAGGACACCTTAAGGCGAGCCGTAATGGCCTCATCTTCGACAGGCTCCTCCGATTTTTTTTTTACGTTGTGCTGACCCTTGTTCTTTAAAAGACGCTATCCCGAGGAGGACACCTAAAGGCGAGTCGTAATGGCCTCATCTTCGGCAGGCTCCTCAGGTTTTTTTTCCAGTTTTTTTCCTTTTTTTTATGTTGTGCTGACCCTTGTTCTTTAAATGACCTAATCCCGAGGAGGACACCTAAAGGCGAGTCGTAATGGCCTCATCTTCGGCAGGCTCCTCTTGTTTTTATTCCAGTTTTTTATTTTTTATGTTGTGCTGACCCTTGTTCTTTAAATGACGCAATCCCTAGGAGGACACCCAAAGGTGAGCCGTAATAGCCTCATCTTCGGCAGGCTCCTCCGGTTTTTTTTCCAGCTTTTTTTCAAGTTTTTTTTTACGTTGTGCTGACCCTTGTACTTTAAATGACGCTATCTCGAGGAGGACACCTAAAGGCGAGTCGTAATGGCCTCATCTTCGGCAGTCTCCTACGGTTTTGTTTTCTAGTTTTTTTTTACGTTGGCCTGACCCTTGTTCTTTAAATGACGCTATCCCGAGGAGGACACATAAAGGTGAGCCGTAATGGCCTCATCTTCGGCAGGCTCCTCCGTTTTTTTTCCAGTTTTTTTTTTACGTTGTGCTGACCTTGTTATTTAAAAGACGCAATCTCGAGGAGGACACCTAAAGGGCGAGCCGTAATGGCCTCATCTTCGGCAGACTCCTCAGGTTTTTTTTTCCAGTTTTTTTTTTACGTTGTGCTGACCCTTGTTCTTTAAATGACGCTATCCCGAGGAGGACACATAAAGGTGAGTGTATTGGCCTCATCTTTGGCAGGTTCCTCCGGTTGTTTTTCCAGCTTTTTTTTTCCAGTTTTTTTTTTACGTTGTGCTGACCCTTGTTCTTTAAATGACGCTATCTCGAGGTGGACACCTAAAGGCGAGCCGTAATGGCCTCATCTTCGGCAGGCTCTTCCGGTTTTTTTTCCTTTTTTTTTCTTTTTCTATTTTTTTTACGTTGACCTGACCCTAGTTCTTTAAATGAAGCTATCCCGAGGAGGACACATAAAGGTGAGCCGTAATGGCTTCATCTTCGGCAGGCTCCTCCGGTTTTTTTTCTAGTTTTTTTTTTATGTTGTGCTGACCCTTGTTCTTTAAGTGATGCAATCCCGAGGAGGACACCTAAAGGCGAGCCTTAATGGCCTCATCTTCGGTAGGCTCCTCCGATTTTTTTCCAGTTTTTTTTACGTTGTGCTGACCCTTGTTCTTTAAATGACGCTAACCCGAGGAGGACACCTAAAGGCGAGCCGTAATGGCCTCATCTTCGGCAGGCTCCTCCGATTTTTTTTTACGTTGTGCTGACCCTTATTCTTTAAAAGACGCTATCCCGAGGAGGACACCTAAAGGCGAGTCGTAATGGCCTCATCTTCGGCAGGCTCCTCCGGTTTTTTTCCAGTTTTTTTCTTTTTTTTTTATGTTGTGCTGACCCTTGTTCTTTAAATGACGCAATCCCGAGGAGGACACCTAAAGGCGAGTCGTAATGGCCTCATATTCGGCAGGCTCCTCCGGTTTTTCTTCCGATTTTTTTTCTTATTTTTTACGTTGTGCTGACCCTTGTTCTTTAAATGACGTTATCCCGAGGAGGACACCTAAAGGCGAACCTTAATGGCCTCATCTTCGGCAGGCTCCTCCGGTTTTTTTTCCAGTTTTTTTTACGTTGTGCTGACCCTTGTTCTTTAAATGACGTTATCCCGAGGAGGACACCTAAAGGCGAACCTTAATGGGCTCATCTTCGGGAGGCTCTTCCGGTTTTTTTTTCAGCTTTCTTTACGCTGTGTTGACCCTTGTTCTTTAAATGACGCTATCCCGATGAGAACACCATAAGGCGAGCCGTAATGGCCTCATATTCGGCAGGATCCTCTGGTTTTTTTTCCAGCTTTTTTTTTCAGTTTTTTTTTACGTTGTGCTGACCCTTGTACTTTAAATGACGCTATCCCGAGGAGGACACCTAAAGGCGAGTCGTAATGGCCTCATCTTCGGCAGGCTCCTCCGGTTTTGTTTTCCAGTTTTTTTTTATGTTGGCCTGAACCCTTGTTCCTTAAATGACACTATCCCGAGGAGGACACATAAAGGTGAGCCATAATGGCCTCATCTTCGGCATGCTCCTCCATTTTTTTTTCCAGATTTTTTATGTTGTGCAGACCCTTGTTATTTAAATGACGCAATCTCGAGGAGGACACCTAAAGGCGTACCGTAATGGCCTCATCTTCGGCAGGCTCCTCAGGTTATTTTTCCAGTTTTTTTTTTACGTTGTTCTGACCCTTGTTCTTTAAATGACGCTATCCCGAGGAGGACACATAAAGGTGAGCGTAATGGCCTCATCTTTGGCAGGTTCCTCCAGTTGTTTTTCCAGCCTTTTTTTTCAGATATTTTTTTTACGTTGTGCTGACCCTTGTTCTTTAAATGACGCTATCTCGAGGTGGACACCTAAAGTCGAGCCGTAATGGCCTCATCTTCGGCAGGCTCCTTCGGTTTTTTTTCCTGTTTTTTTTCTTTTTCTGTTTTTTTACGTTCACCTGACCCTTGTTCTTTAAATGATGCTATCCCGAGGAGGACACATAAAGGTGAGCCGTAATGGCTTCATCTTCGGCAGGCTCCTCCGGTTTTTTTTCCAGTTTTTTTTACGTTATGCTGACCCTTGTTCTTTAAGTGATGCAATCCCGAGGAGGACGCTTAAAGGCGAGCCTTAATGGCCTCAACTTCGGCAGGCTCCTCCGGTTTCTTTTCCAGTTTCTTTTTACGTTGTGCTGACCCTTGTTCTTTAAATGACACTAACCCGAGGAGGACACCTAAAGGCGAGCCGTAATATCCTCATCTTCGGCAGGCTCCTCCGATTTTTTTTTTACGTTGTGCTGACCCTTGTTCTTTAAAAGACGCTATCCCGAGGAGGACACCTAAAGGCGAGTCGTAATGGCCTCACCTTCGGCAGGCTCCTCCGGTTTTTTTTCCAGTTTTTTTCTTTTTTTTTATGTTGTGCTGACCCCAGTTCTTTAAATGGCGTAATCCCGAGGAGGACACCTAAAGGCGAGTCGTAATAGCCTCATATTCGGCAGGCTCCTCAGGTTTTTTTCCTGTTTTTTTTACGTCGTGCTGACCCTTGTGCTATAAATGACGCTATCCCGAGGAGGACACATAAAGGTAAGCCGTAATGGCCTTATCCTTGGCAGGTTCCTCGGGTTGTTTTTCCAGCTTGTTTTTTCCAGTTTTTTTTTACGTTGTGCTGACCCTTGTTCTTTACATGACGCTGTCCCGAGGGAGACACATAAAGGTGAGCCGTAATGGCCTCATCTTCGGCAGGCTCCTCCGGTGTTTATCCTATTTTTTTTCTTTTTCTATTTTTTTTACGTCGTCCTGACCCTTGTTCTTTAAATGACGCTATCCCGAGGAGGACACATAAAGGGGAGCCGTAATGGCTTCATCTTCGGAAGGCTCCTCCGGTTTTTTTCCAGTTTTTTTTCTTACGTTGTGCTGACCCATGTTGTTTAAATGACGCAATCCCGAGGAGGACACCTAAAGGCGAGCCGTAATGGCCTCATCTTCGGCAGACTCCTCCGATTTTTTTTCCAGTTTTTTTTTACGTTGTGCTGACCCTTGTTCTTTAAATGACGCTAACCTGAGGAGGACACCTAAAGGCGAGCCGTAATGTCCTCATCTTCGACAGGCTCCTCCGTATTTTTTTTACACTGGGCTGACCCTTGTTCTTTAAAAGACGCTATCCCGAGGAGGACACCAAAAGGCGAGTCGTAATGGCCTCATCTTCGGCAGGCTCCTCCGGTTTTTTTCCAGTTTTTTTCTTTTTTTTTTACGTTGTGCTGACCCTTGTTCTTTAAATGACGCAATCCCGAGGAGGACACCTAAAGGCGAGTCGTAATGGCCTCATATTCGGCAGGCTCCTTCGGTTTTTCTTCCGATTTTTTTTCTTTTCTTTACGTTGTGCTGACCCTTGTTCTTTAAATGACGCTATCCCGAGGAGGACACCTAAAGGTGAGCCGTAATGGCCTCATCTTCGGCAGGATCCTCCGGTTTTTCTTCCAGCTTTTTTTTCCAGTTTTTTTTACGTTGTGCTGACCCTTGTACTTTAAATGACGCTATCCCGAGGAGGACACCTAAAGGCGAGTCGTAATGGCCTCATCTTCGGCAGGCTCCTCCAGTTTTGTTTTCCAGTTTTTTTTTTACGTTGGCCTGAACCCTTGTTCCTTAAATGACACTATCCCGAGGAGGACACATAAAGGTGAGCCATAATGGCCTCATCTTCGGCAGGCTCCTCCATTTTTTTTCCAGTTTTTTTTATGTTGTGCTGACCCTTGTTATTTAAATGACGCAATCTCGAGGAGGACACCTAAAGGCGTACCGTAATGGCCTCATCTTCGGCAGGCTCCTCAGGTTTTTTTTCCAGTTTTTTTTTACGTTGTGCTGACCCTTGTTCTTTAAATGACGCTAATCCGAGGAGGACACATAAAGGTGAGCGTAAAGGCCTCATCTTTGGCAGGTTCCTCCGGTTGTTTTTCCAGCCTTTTTTTTCCAGATATTTTTTTTACGTTGTGTTGACCCTTGTTCTTTAAATGACGCTATCTCGAGGTGGACACCTAAAGTCGAGCCGTAATGGCCTCATCTTCAGCAGGCTCCTTCGGCTTTTTTTCCTATTTTTTTTCTTTTTCTGTTTTTTTTTACGTTGACCTGACCCTTGTTCTTTAAGTGATGCTATCCCGAGGATGACACATAAAGGCGAGCCTTAATGGCCTCATCTTCGGCAGGCTCCTCCGGTTTTTTTTCCAGTTTTTTTTTATGTTGTGCTGACCCTTGTTCTTTAAATGACGCTAACCCGAGGAGGACACCTAAAGGCGAGCCGTAATATCCTCATCTTCCGCAGGCTCCTCCGATTTTTTTTTTACGTTTTGCTGACCCTTGTTCTTTAAAAGACGCTATCCCGAGGAGGACACCTAAATGCGAGTCGTAATGGCCTCACCTTCGGCAGGCTCCTCCGGTTTTTTTTCAGTTTTTTTCTTTTTTTTTTATGTTGTGCTGACCCTTGTTCTTTAAATGGCGTAATCCCGAGGAGGACACCTAAAGGCGAGTCGTAATGGCCTCATATTCGGCAGGCTCCTCCGGTTTTTCTTCAGATTTTTTTCTTATTTTTTACGATGTGCTGACCCTTGTTCTTTAAATGACACTATCCCGAGGAGGACACCTAAAGGCGAGCCTTAATGGCCTCATCTTCGGGAGGCTCTTCCAGTTTTTTTTCAGCTTTTTTTTACGCTGTGTTGACCCTTGTTCTTTAAACGACGCTATCCCGATGAGAACACCATAAGGCGAGCCGTAATGCCCTCATCTTCGGTAGGATCCTCCGATTTTTTTCCAGCTTTTTTTTCCCCTTTTTTTAAGTTGGCCTGACCCTTGTTCTTTAAATGACTCTATATCAAGGAGGACACATAAAGGTGAGCCGTAATGGCCTCATCTTCAGCAAGCTCCACCTGTTTTTATTCCAGTTTTTTATTTTATATGTTGTGCTGACCCTTGTTCTTTAAATGACGCAATCCCTAGGAGGACATCCAAAGGTGAGCCGTAATGGCCTCATCTTCATCAGGTTCTTCCGATTTTTTTCCAGTTTTTTTTACGTTGTGCTGACCCTTGTTCCTTAAATGACGCAATCCCGAGAAGGACACCTAAAGGCGAGCCGTAATGGCCTCATCTTCGGCAGGCTCCTCCGATTTTTTTTTATGTTGTGCAGACCCTTGTTCTTTAAATGACGCTATCCCGAGGAGGACACCTAAAGGCGAGTCGTAATGGACTCATATTTGGCAGGCTCCTCCGATTTTTCTTCCGTTTTTTTTTTCTTTTTTTTTCTTTACGTTGTGCTGACCCTTGTTCTTTAAATGACACTATCCCAAGGAGGACACCTAAAGCTGAGTCGTAATGGCCTCATCTTCGGCAGGCTCCTCTATTTTTTTTAAGTTTTTTTTTGGTTGGCCTGACCCTTGTTCATTAAATGACGCTATCCCGAGGAGGACACATAAAGGTGAGCCGTAATGGCCACATCTTTGCCAGGCTCCCCCGGTTTTTTTCCAGCTTTTTTTCCAGTTTTTTTTCGTTGTGTTGACCCTTGTTCTTTAAATGACGCTATCCCTAGGACGACACCATAAGGCGAGCCGTAATGGCTCATCTTCGGCAGGCTCCTCCAATTTTTTTTCCAGCTTTTTTTTCCCTTTTTTTTACGTTGGCCTGACCCTTGTTCTTTAAATGACGCTATATCGAGGAGGACACATAAAGGTGAGCCGTAATGGCCTCATCTTCGGCAGGCACCTCTTGTTTTTATTCCAGTTTTTTATTTTTTATGTTGTGCTGACCCTTGTTCTTTAAATGACGCAATCCTTAGGAGGACACCTAAAGGTGAGCCGTAATGGCCTCATCTTCGGCAGACTCCTCCGGTTTTTTTCCAGTTTTTTATATTTTTTTACTTTTTTTACGTTGTGCTGACCGTTGTTCTTTAAATGACGCTATCCTGAGGAGGACACCTAAAGGCGAGCCATAATGGCCTCATCTTCGGCAGGCTCCTCCGGTTTTTTTCTGGTTTTTTTTCCAACTTTTTTTTTCAGGATTCTTTTTTTTTACGTTGTGCTGACTCTTGTTCCTTAAATGATGCTATCCCGAGGAGGACACATAAAAGTGAGCCGTAATGGCCTCATCTTCGGCATGTTCCTCTGTTTTTTTCCAGCTTTTTTTTCCAGTTTTTTTTACGTTGTGCTGACCCTTGTACTTTAAATGACGCTATCCCGAGGAGGACACCTAAAGGCGAGTCGTAATGGCTTCATCTTCGGCAGGCTCCTCCAGTTTTTTTTTCTAGTTTTTTTTTTTTTACGTTGGCCTGACCCTTTTTCTTTAAATGACGCTATCCCGATGAGAACACCATAAGGCGAGCCGTAATGGCCTCATCTTCGGCAGGATCCTCCGATTTTTTTTCCAGCTTTTTTTCCCCTTTTTTAAGTTGGCCTGACCCTTGTTCTTTAAGTGACTCTATATCGAGGAGGACACATAAAGGTGAGCCGTAATGGCCTCATCTTCAGCAAGCTCCTCCTGTTTTTATTCCAGTTTTTTATTTTATATGTTGTGCTGACCCTTGTTCTTTAAATGACGCAATCCCTAGGAGGACATCCAAAGGTGAGCCGTAATGGCCTCATCTTCATCAGGTTCTTCCGATTTTTTTCCAGTTTTTTTTACGTTGTGCTGACCCTTGTTCCTTAAATGACGCAATCCCGAGAAGGACACCTAAAGGCGAGCCGTAATGGCCTCATCTTCGGCAGGCTACTCCATTTTTTTTTCTAGTTTTTTTTCTTTTACGTTCCTCCGTTTTTTTTCTAGTTTTTTTTCTTTTACGTTGTGCTGACCCTTGTTCTATAAATGACGCTATCCCGACGAGGACACCTAAAGGCGAGCCGTAGTGGCCTAATCCTCGACAGGCTCCTCCGATTTTTCTTCCGTTTTTTCTTTTTTTTTTTTACGTTGTGCTGACCCTTGTTCTTTAAATGACACTATCTCGAGGAGGACACCTAAAGGTGAGTCGTAATGGCCTCATCTTCGGCAGGCTCCTCCGTTTTTTTTTTAAGTTTTTTTTTTTTTGTTGGCCTGACCCTTGTTCATTAAATGACGCTATCTCGAGGAGGACACATAAAGGTGAGCCGTAATGGCCACATCTTTACCAGGCTCCCCCTATTTTTTTCCAGCTCTTTTTCCAGTTTTTTTTTCGTTGTGTTGACCCTTGTTCTTTAAATGACGCTGTCCCTAGGAGGACACCATAAGACGAGCCGTAATGGCCTCATCTTCAGCAAGCTCCTCCTGTTTTTATTCCAGTTTTATCTTCAGCAGGCTCCTCCAATTTTTTTTCCAGCTTTTTTTCCCTTTTTTTTTTTAGTTGGCTTGACCCTTGTTCTTTAAATGACGCTATATCGAGGATGACACATAAAGGTGAGCCGTAATGGCCTCATCTTCGGCAGGCTCCTCTTGTTTTTATTCCAGTTTTTTGTTTTTTATGTTGTGCTGACCGTTGTTCTTTAAATGACGCAATCCTTACGGGGACACCTAAAGGTGAGCCGTAATGGCCTCATCTTCGGCAGGCTCCTCCGTTTTTTTTTAAGTTTTTTTTTTGGTTGGCCTGACCCTTGTTCATTAAATGACGCTATCTCGAGGAGGACACATAAAGGTGAGCTGTAATGGCCACATCTTTACCAGGCTCCCCTGGTTTTTTTCCAACTCTTTTTCCAGTTTTTTTTCGTTGTGTTGACCCTTGTTCTTTAAATGACGCTATCCCTAGGAGGACACCATAAGGCGAGCCGTAATGGTCTTATCTTCAGCAGGCTCCTCCAATTTTTTTTCCAGCTTTTTTTTCCCTTTTTTTTAAGTTCGCCTGACCCTTGTTCTTTAAATGACGCTATATCGAGGAGGACACATAAAGGTGAGCCGTAATGGCCTCATCTTCGGCAGGCTCCTCTTGTTTTTATTCCAGTTTTTTGTTTTTTATGTTGTGCTGACCGTTGTTCTTTAAATGACGCAATCCTTACGAGGACACCTAAAGGTGAGCCGTAATGGCCTCATCTTCGGCAGGCTCCTCCGGTTTTTTTCCAGTTTTTTACATTTTTTTATTTTTTTATGTTGTGCTGACCGTTGTTCTTTAAAGGACGCTATCCCGAGGAGGACACCTAAAGGCGAGCCATAATGGCCTCATCTTCCGCAGGCTCCTCCTGTTTTTTTTCCGGTTTTTTTTCCAGCTTTTTTTTCAGGCTTCTTTTTTTTACGTTGTGCTGACCCTTGTTCCTTAAATGATGCTATCCCGAGGAGGACACATAAAAGTGAGCCGTAATGGCCTCATCTTCGGCATGTTCCTCTATTTTTTTCCAGCTTTTTTTTCCAGTTTTTTTTACGTTGTGCTGACCCTTGTACTTTAAATCACACTATCTCGAGGAGGACACATAAAGGCGAGTCGTAATGGCCTCATCTTCGGCAGGCTCCACTAGTTTTTTTTTTCTAGTTTTTTTTTTTACGTTGGCCTGGCCCTTTTTCTTTAAATGACGCTATCCCGAGGAGGACACATAAAGGTGAGCCGTAATGGCCTCATCTTCGGCAGGCACCTCTGGTTTTTTTTTCCAGTTTTTTTTACGTTGTGCTGACCCTTGTTATTTAAATGACGCAATCCCAAGGATGACACCAAAAGGCGAGCCGTAATGGCCTCATCTTCGGCAGCCTCCTCAGGTTTTTTTTCCAGTTTTTTTTACGTCGTGCTGACCCTTGTTCTATAAATGACGCTATCCCGAGGAGGACACATAAAGGTGAGCCGTAATGGCCTCATCTTTGGCAGGTTCCTCGGGTTGTTTTTCCAGCTTTTTTTCCAGTTTTTTTTTACGTTGTGCTGACCTTTGTTCTTTACATGACGCTATCCCGAGGAGGACACATAAAGGTGAGCCGTAATGGCCTCATCTTCGGCAGGCTCCTCCGGTTTTTTTCCAGTTTTTTATTTACGATGTGCTGACCCTTGTTGTTTAAATGACGCAATCCCGATGAGGACACCTAAAGGTGAGCCGTAATGGCCTCATCTTCGGCAGGCTCCTCCGGTTTTTTTTCCAGTTTTTTTTACGTTGTGCTGACCCTTGTTCTTTAAATGACGCTAACCCGAGGAGGACACCTAAAGGCGAGCCGTAATGTCCTCATCTTCGACAGGCTCCTCCATTTTTTTTATATTGTGCTGACCCTTGTTCTTTAAAAGACGCTATCCTGAGGAGGACACCAAAAGGCGAGTTGTAATGGCCTCATCTTTGGCAGGCTCCTCCATTTTTTTTTCCAGTTTTTTTCTTTTTTTTTTACGTTGTGCTGACCTTTGTTCTTTAAATGACACAATCCCGAGGAGGACACTTAAAGGCGAGTCGTAATGGCCTCATATTCGGCAAGCTCCTCCTGTTTTTCTTCCGATTTTTTTTCTTTTTTTTACGTTGTGCTGACCCTTGTTCTTTAAATGACGCTATCCCGAGGAGGACACCTAAAGGTGAGCCGTAATGGCCTCATCTTCGGCAGGCTCCTCCATTTTTTTTCTAGTTTTTTTTCTTTTACGTTGTGCTGACCCTTGTTCTATAAATGACGCTATCCCGAGGATGACACCTAAAGGCGAGCCGTAATGGCCTCATCCTCGGCAGGCTCCTCTGATTTTTTTTTTATGTTGTGCTGACCCTTGTTCTTTAAATGACGCTATCCCGAGAAGGACACCTAAAGGCGAGTCGAAATGGACTCATATTCGGCAGGCTCCTCCGATTTTGCTTCCGTTTTTTTTTCTTTTTTTTCTTTACGTTGTGCTGACCCTTGTTCTTTAAATGACACTATCCTAAGGAGGACACCTAAAGGTGAGTCGTAATGGCCTCATCTTCGGCAGGATCCTCCATTTTTTTTAAGTTTTTTTTTGGTTGGCCTGACCCTTGTTCATTAAATGACGCTATCCCGAGGAGGACACATAAAGGTGAGCCGTAATGGCCACATCTTTGCCAGGCTCCCCCGATTTTTTTCCAGCTTTTTTTCCAGTTTTTGTTTTTCGTTGTGTTGACCCTTGTTCTTTAAATGACGCTATCCCTAGGAGGACACCATAAGGTGAGCTGTAATGGCCTCATCTTCGGCAGGCTCCTCCAATTTATTTCCAGCTTTTTTTTCCCTTTTTTTTACGTTAGCCTGACCCTTGTTCTTTAAATGACGCTATATCGAGGAGGACACATAAAGGTGAGCCGTAATGGCCTCATCTTCGGCAGGCTCCTCTTGTTTTTATTCCAGTTTTTTATTTTTTACGTTGTGCTGACCCTTGTTCCTTAAATGATGCTATCCCGAGGAGGACACATAAAAGTGAGCCGTAATGGCCTCATCTTCGGCATGTTCCTCTGTTTTTTTCCAGCTTTTTTTTCCAGTTTTTTTTACGTTGTGCTGACCCTTGTACTTTAAATGACGCTATCCCGAGGAGGACACCTAAAGGCGAGTCGTAATGGCTTCATCTTCGACAGGCTCCTCCAGTTTTTTTTTCTATTTTTTTTTACGTTGGCCTGACCATTTTTCTTTAAATGACGCTATCCCGATGAGAACACCATAAGGCGAGCCGTAATGGCCTCATCTTCGGCAGGATCCTCCGATTTTTTTTCCAGCTTTTTTTCCCCTTTTTTAAGTTGGCCTGACCCTTGTTCTTTAAGTGACTCTATATCGAGGAGGACACGTAAAGGTGAGCCGTAATGGCCTCATCTTCGGCAGGCACCTCTTGTTTTTATTCCAGTTTTTTATTTTTTATGTTGTGCTGACCCTTGTTCTTTAAATGACGCAATCCGCTCCTCCGATTTTTTTCCCTTTTTTTTTTACGTTGTGCTAACTGGTTTTTTTTACGTTGTGCTGACTGGTTTTTTTATTATTTTTTTATTTTTTTTACGTTGTGCTGACCAGTTTTTTTTTTTTTTTTACGTTGTGCTAACCCTTGTTCTTTAAATGACACTATCTCGAGGAGGACACCTAAAGGTGAGTCGTAATGGCCTCATCTTTGGCAGGCTCCTCCGTTTTTTTTTAAGTTTTTTTTTTGGTTGGCCTGACCCTTGTTCATTAAATGACGCTATCCCGAGGAGGACACATAAAGATGAGCCGTAATGGCCACATCTTTACCAGGCTCCCCCTATTTTTTTCCAGCTCTTTTTCCAGTTTTTTTTTCGTTGTGTTGACCCTTGTTCTTTAAATGACGCTGTCCCTAGGAGGACACCATAAGACGAGCCGTAATGGCCTCATCTTCAGCAGGCTCCTCCAATTTTTTTTCCAGCTTTTTTTTCCCTTTTTTTTAAGTTGGCCTGACCCTTGTTCTTTAAATGACGTTATATCGAGGAGGACACATAAAGGTGAGCCGTAATGGCCTCATCTTCGGCAGGCTCCTCCGTTTTTTTTTAAGTTTTTTTTTGGTTGGCCTGACCCTTGTTCATTAAATGACGCTATCCCGAGGACGACACACAAAGGTGAGCCGTAATGGCCACATCTTTACTAGGCTCCCCCGGTTTTTCTCCAGGTTTTTTTCCAGTTTTTTTTTTCGTTGTGTTGACCCTTGTTCTTTAAATGACGCTATCCCTAGGAGGACACCATAAGGCGAGCCGTAATGGCCTCATCTTCAGCAGGCTCCTCCAATTTTTTTCCACCTTTTTTTCCCTTTTTTTTAAGTTGGCCTGACCCTTGTTCTTTAAATGACGCTATATCGAGGAGGTCACACAAAGGTGAGCCGTAATGGCCTCATCTTCGGCAGGCTCCTCTTGTTTTTATTCCAGTTTTTTGTTTTTTATGTTGTGCTGACCCTTGTTCTTTAAATGACGCAATCCTTACGAGGACACCTAAAGGTGAGCCGTAATGGCCTCATCTTCGGCAATCTTCGGCAGTTTTTTTCCAGTTTTTTATATTTTTTTATTTTTTTTATGTTGTGCTGACCGTTGTTCTTTAAATGACGCTATCCCGAGGAGGACACCTAAAGGCGAGCCATAATGGCCTCATCTTCCGCAGGCTCCTCCGGTTTTTTTTCCGGTTTTTTTTCCAGCTTTTTTTTCAGGCTTCTTTTTTTTACGTTGTGCTGACCCTTGTTCCTTAAATGATGCTATCCCGAGGAGGACACATAAAAGTGAGCCGTAATGGCCTCATCTTCGGCATGTTCCTCTATTTTTTTCCAGCTTTTTTTTCCAGTTTTTTTTACGTTGTGCTGACCCTTTTACTTTAAATGACGCTATCCCGAGGAGGACACCTAAAGGCGAGTCGTAATGGCTTCATCTTCGACAGGCTCCTCCAGTTTTTTTTTCTATTTTTTTTTACGTTGGCCTGACCATTTTTCTTTAAATGACGCTATCCCGATGAGAACACCATAAGGCGAGCCGTAATGGCCTCATCTTCGGCAGGATCCTCCGATTTTTTTTCCAGCTTTTTTTCCCTTTTTTTTAAGTTGGCCTGACCCTTGTTCTTTAAATGACGCTATATAGAGGAGGACACATAAAGGTGAGCCGTAATGGCCTCATCTTCGGCAGGCTCCTCTTGTTTTTATTCCAGTTTTTTGTTTTTTATGTTGTGCTGACCGTTGTTCTTTAAATGACGCAATCCTTACGGGGACACCTAAAGGTGAGCCGTAATGGCCTCATCTTCGGCAGGCTCCTCCGTTTTTTTTTAAGTTTTTTTTTTGGTTGGCCTGACCCTTGTTCATTAAATGACGCTATCTCGAGGAGGACACATAAAGGTGAGCTGTAATGGCCACATCTTTACCAGGCTCCCCCGGTTTTTTTCCAGCTCTTTTTCCAGTTTTTTTTCGTTGTGTTGACCCTTGTTCTTTAAATGACGCTATCCCTAGGAGGACACCATAAGGCGAGCCGTAATGGCCTCATCTTCAGCAGGCTCCTCAAATTTTTTTTCCAGCTTTTTTTCCCTTTTTTTAAGTTGGCCTGACCCTTGTTCTTTAAATGACGCTATATCGAGGAGGTCACACAAAGGTGAGCCGTAATGGCCTCATCTTCGGCAGGCTCCTCTTGTTTTTATTCCAGTTTTTTGTTTTTTATGTTGTGCTGACCCTTGTTCTTTAAATGACGCAATCCTTACGAGGACACCTAAAGGTGAGCCGTAATGGCCTCATCTTCGGCAGGCTCCTCCGGTTTTTTTCCAGTTTTTTATATTTTTTTATTTTTTTTATGTTGTGCTGACCGTTGTTCTTTAAATGACGCTATCCCGAGGAGGACACCTAAAGGCGAGCCATAATGGCCTCATCTTCCGCAGGCTTCTCCGGTTTTTTTTCCAGCTTTTTTTTCAGGCTTCTTTTTTTTACGTTGTGCTGACCCTTGTTCCTTAAATGATGCTATCCCGAGGAGGACACATAAAAGTGAGCCGTAATGGCGTCATCTTCGGCATGTTCCTCTATTTTTTTCCAGTTTTTTTTACGTTGTGCCGACCCTTGTACTTTAAATGACGCTATCTCGAGGAGGACACCTAAAGGCGAGTCGTAATGGCCTCGTCTTTGGCAGGCTCCTCCAGTTTTTTTTTTCTAGTTTTTTTTTTACGTTGGCCTGACCCTTTTTCTTTAAATGACGCTATCCCGAGGAGGACACATAAAGGTGAGCCGTAATGGCCTCATCTTCGGCAGGCACCTCTGGTTTTTTTTCCAGTTTTTTTTACGTTGTGCTGATCCTTGTTATTTAAATGACGCAATCCCAAGGAGGACACCAAAAGGCGAGCCGTAATGGCCTCATCTTCGGCAGCCTCCTCAGGTTTTTTTCCAGTTTTTTTTTACGTTGTGCTGACCCTTGTTCTTTAAATGACGCTAACCCGAGGAGGACACCTAAAGGCGACCCGTAATGGCCTCATCTTCGGCAGGCTCCTCCGGTTTTTTCCAGTTTTTTTCTTTTTTTTTACATTGTGCTGACCTTTGTTCTTAAAATGACGCTATACAGAGGTTACATTGTGCTGACCCTTGTTCTTTAAAAGACGCTATCCCGAGGAGGACACCAAAAGGCTAGTCGTGATGGCCTCATCTTCGGCAGGCTCCTCCGGTTTTTTCCAGTTTTTTTCTTTTTTTTTACATTGTGCTGACCTTTGTTCTTAAAATGACGCTATACAGAGGAGCACACCTAAAGGCGAGCCGTAATGGCCTCATCTTTGGCAGGCTCATCCGATTTTTTTTTCCAATTTTTTTTATGTTGTGCTGCCCCTTGTTCTTTAAATGACGCTATCCCGAGGAGGACACCTAAAGGGGGAGCCGTAATGGCCTCATCTTCGGCAGGCTCCTCCGGTTTTTTTTTCCAGATTTTTTTCCCAGTTTTTTTTTTACGTTGTGCTGATCTTTGATCTCTAAATGACGCTATCCAGAGGAGGACACCTAAAGGCGAGCCGTAATAGCCCCATCTTCGGCAGGCTCCTCCAATTTTTCTTTTCCCGGTTTTTTTCCACTTTTTTTTTTAGTTGTGCTGACCCTTGTTCTTTAAACGACGTTATCTCGAGGAGAACACCTAATGGGGAGCCATAATGACCTCATCTTCGGTAGGCTCCTCTGATTTTTTTCCCGATTTTTTTCAGTTTTTTTTTTATTTACATTGTGCTCACCCTTGTTCTTTAAACGACGCTATCCAAAGGAGGACACCTAAAGGCGAGCCGTAATGGCCTCATCTTCGGTAGGCTCCTCCTATTTTTTTTTTCAGATTTTTTTTTAGCTTTTTTTTTCAATTTTTTATA
>NC_029776.3:61942744-61943253 GCF_000817695.3 Arachis duranensis | reverse complement strand
CCCTTGTTCTTTAAATGACGCTATCCAGAGGAGGACACCGAAAGGCGAGCCATAATGGCCTCATCTTCCGCAGGCTCCTCCGATTTTTTTTTTCCGGATTTTTTTTGTAGCTTTTTTTTTCGTTTTTTTACGTTGTGATAACCCTTGTTCTTTAAATAACGCTATCCCGAGGAGGACACCTAAAGGGGAGCCGTAATGGCCTCTTCTTCAGTAGGCTACTCCGGTTTTTTTTCCCGATTTTTTTCCAACTTTTTTTTCCTTTTTTTTTATGTTGTGCTGACCCTTGATCTTTAAATGACGCTATCCAGAGGAGGACACCTAAAGGCAAGCCGTAATGGCCTCATCTTCGGTAGGCTCCTCCGGTTTTTTTTTTCCGGATTTTTTTCCAGCTTTTTTTTTCATTTTTTTTACGTTGTGCTGGCCCTTGTTCTTTAAATGACGTTATCCAAAGGAGGACACCTAAAGGCGAGCCGTAATGGCCTCATCTTCGGCAGGCTCCTACGATTTTT
>NC_029776.3:61935566-61942711 GCF_000817695.3 Arachis duranensis | reverse complement strand
TTTTTTTTTTCGATTTTTTTTCATTTTTTTATTTACATTGTGCTCACCCTTGTTTTTTAAATGACACTATCTAGAAGAGGACACCAAAAGGCGAGCCATAATGGCCTCATCTTTGGCAGGCTCCTCCGGTTTTTTTTTTCCAGTTTTTTTTTTAACGTTGTGCTGACCATTGTTCGTTGAATGACGCTATCCAGAATAGGACACCTAAAGGCGAGCCGTAATGGCCTCATCTTCCGCAGGCTCCTCCAATTTTTTTTCGATTTTTTTCTCAGTTTTTTTCTTTCTTTTTTTTTTACGGTGTGCTGACCCTTGTTCTTTAAATGATGCTATCCCGAGGTGGACACCTAAAGGGGAGCCGTAATGGCCTCATCTTTGGTAGGCTCCTTCGGTTTTATTTTCCGGATTTTTTTCTAGTTTTTTTTATTCTGACCCTTGTCCTTTAAATGACGCTATATACAGAGGAGGACACCAAAAGGCGAGCCGTAATAGCCTCATCTTCGGCAGGCTCATCCGATTTTTTTTTCTGATTTCTTTTTACGTTGTTGTGACCCTTGTTCTTTAAATGACGCTATCCCGAGGAGGACACCTAAAGGGGAGCCGTAATGGCCTCATCTTCGGCAGGCTCCTCCGGTTTTTCTTTTTTTCCGAATTTTTTTCTAGCTTTTTTTCCAATTTTTTTACTTTGTGCTGACCGTTGTTCTTTAAATGACGCTATCCAGAGGAGAACACCTAAAGGCGAGCCATAATGGCCTCATCTTCGGCAGGCTCCTCTGGTTTTTTTTCCAGCTTTTTTTCCAGCTTTTTTTTCATTTTTTTACGTTGTGCTAACCCTTGTTCTTTAAATAACGCTATCCCGAGGAGGACACCTAAAGGGGAGCCGTAATGGCCTCTTCTTCAGTTGGCTCCTCCGGTTTTTTTTCCCGATTTTTTCCTACTTTTTTTTCCTTTTTTTTATGTTGTGCTGACCCTTGATCTTTAAATGACGCTATCCAGAGGAGGACACCTAAAGGCAAGCCGTAATGGTCTCATCTTCGGTAGGCTCCTCCGGTTTTTTTTTTCCGGATTTTTTTCCAGCTCGGATTTTTTTTCCTGCTTTTTTTGTTCATTTTTTTTTGTTCTGACCCTTGTTCTTTAAATGACGCTATACAGAGGAGCACACTTAAAGGCGAGCCGTAATGGCCTCATCTTCAGCAGGCTCCTCTGATTTTTTTTCCAGTTATTTTTTTTTACGTTGTGCTGACCCTTGTTCTTTAAATGACGCTATCACGAGGAGGACACCTAAAGGGCAGCCGTAATGGCCTCATCTTCGGCAGTTTCCTCCGGTTTTTTTTTTGGATTTTTTCCAGTTTTTTTTCCTTTTTTTTTACGTTGTGCTGACCCTTGTTCATTAAATGATGCTATCCAGAGAAGGACACCTAAAGACGAGCCGTAATGGCCTCATCTTCGAGAGGCTCCTCCGGATTTTTTTTCAAGCTTTTTTTTCCAGTTTTTTTTTTGTTCTGACCCTTGTTCTTTAAATGACGCTATACAGAGGAGCACACCTAAAGGCAAGCCGTAATGGCCTCATCTTTGGCAGGCTCATCCGATTTTTTTTCCAATTTTTTTATGTTGTGCTGCCCCTTGTTCTTTAAATGACGCTATCCCGAGGAGGACACCTAAAGGGGGAGCCGTAATGGCCTCATCTTCGGCAGGCTCCTCCGGTTTTTTTTTCCAGATTTTTTCCCCAGTTTTTTTATTTTTTTATTTTTTTTTACGTTGTGCTGATCTTTGATCTCTAAATGACGCTATCCAGAGGAGGACACCTAAAGGCGAGCCGTAATAGCCTCATCTTCGGCAGGCTCCTCCAATTTTTCTTTTCCCGATTTTTTTCCACTTTTTTTTTTAGTTGTGCTGACCCTTGTTCTTTAAACGACGTTATCTCGAGGAGAACACCTAAAGGGGAGCCATAATGACCTCATCTTCGATAGACCCCTCCGATTTTTTTCCCGATTTTTTCAGTATTTTTTTATTTACATCATGCTCACCCTTGTTCTTTAAACGACGATATCCAAAGGAGGACACCTAAAGACGAGCCGTAATGGCCTCATCTTCGGTAGGCTCCTCCGATTTTTTTTTCAGATTTTTTTCCAGCTTTTTTTTCAATTTTTTTACGTTGTGCTGACCCTTGTTCTTTAAATGACGCTATCCAGAGGAGGACACCTAAAGGCGAGCCATAATGGCCTCATCTTCCGCAGGCTCCTCCGGTTTTTTTTTTCCAGATTTTTTTTCTAGATTTTTTTTCATTTTTTTACGTTGTGCTAACCCTTGTTCTTTAAATAACGCTATCCCGAGGAGGACACCTAAAGGGAAGCCGTAGTGGCCTCTTCTTCAGTTGGCTCCTCCGGTTTTTTTTCCCGATTTTTTCCTACTTTTTTTTCCTTTTTTTTATGTTGTGCTGACCCTTGATCTTTAAATGACGCTATCCAGAGGAGGACACCTAAAGGCAAGCCGTAATGGTCTCATCTTCGGTAGGCTCCTCCGGTTTTTTTTTTCCGGATTTTTTTCCAGCTTTTTTTTCATTTTTTTTACGTTGTGCTGACCCTTGTTCTTTAAACGACTTTATCCAGAGGAGGACACCTAAAGGCGAGCCGTAATGGCCTCATCTTCGGCAGGCTCCTACGATTTTTTTTTCGATTTTTTTTCAGTTTTTTTTATTTACATTGTGCTCACCCTTGTTCTTTAAATGACACTATCTAGAAGAGGACACCAAAAGGCGAGCCATAATGGACTCATCTTTGGCAGGCTCCTCCGATTTTTTTTCCAGTTTTTTTTTAACGTTGTGCTGACCATTGTTCTTTAAATGACGCTATCCAGAATAGGACACCTAAAGGCGAGCCGTAATGGCCTCATCTTCCGCAGGTTCCTCCAATTTTTTTTTCGATTTTTTTTCAGTTTTTTTCTTTCTTTTTTTTTTTTGCGGTATGCTGACCCTTGTTCTTTAAATGATGCTATCTCGAGGAGGACACCTAAAGGGGAGCCGTAATCGCCTCATCTTTGGTAGGCTCCTCCGGTTTTATTTTCCGGATTTTTTTCTAGTTTTTTTTTATTCTGACCCTTGTTCTTTAAATGACGCTATATACAGAGGAGGACACCAAAAGGCGAGCCGTAATAGCCTCATCTTCGGCAGGCTCATCCGATTTTTTTTTCTGATTTCTTTTTACGTTGTTGTGACCCTTGTTCTTTAAATGACGCTATCCCGAGGAGGACACCTAAAGGGGAGCCGTAATGGCCTCATCTTCGGCAGGCTCCTCCGGTTTTTATTTTTTTCAGCTTTTTTTTCCATTTTTTACTTTATGCTGACCCTTGTTCTTTAAATGACGCTATCCAGAGGATAACACCTAAAGGCGAGCCATAATGGCCTCATCTTCGGCAGGCTCCTCCGGTTTTTTTTTTCCAGATTTTTTTCCAGCTTTTTTTCATTTTTTTTACATTGTGCTAACCCTTGTTCTTTAAATGACGCTATCCCGAGGAGGACACCTAAAGGGGAGCCGTAATGGCCTCTTCTTCGGCAAGCTCCTCCGGTTTTTTTCTGATTTTTTTCCAGCTTTTTTTCCTTTTTTTTTTTTTACGTTGTGCTGACCCTTGTTCTTTAAATGACGCTATCCAGAGGAGGACACCTAAAGGCGAGCCGTAATGGCCTCATATTCGGAAGGCTCCTCTGGTTTTTTTTTCGGATTTTTTTGTTCATTTTTTTTGTTCTGACCCTTGTTCTTAAAATGACGCTATACAGAGGAGCACACCTAAAGGCGAGCCGTAATGGCCTCATCTTTGGCAGGCTCATCCGATTTTTTTTCCATTTTTTTTATGTTGTGCTGCCCCTTGTTCTTTAAATGACGCTATCCCGAGGAGGACACCTAAAGGGGAGCCGTAATGGCTTCATCTTCGGCAGGCTCCTCTGGTGTTTCTTTTTTTCTGAATTTTTTTCCAGCTTTTTTTTTCCATTTTTTTACTTTGTGCTGTCCCTTGTTCTTTAAATGACGCTATCCAGAGGAGAACACCTAAAGGCGAGCCATAATGGCCTCATCTTCGGCAGGCTCCTCAGTTTTTTTTTCCAAATTTTTTTCCAGCTTTTTTTTTTTATTTTTTTTACATTGTGCTAACCCTTGTTCTTTAAATGACGCTATCCCGTGGAGGACACCTAAAGGGGAGCTGTAATGGCCTCTTCTTCGGCAGGCTCTTCCGGTTTTTTTTCTGATTTTTTTCCAGCTTTTTTTTTCCTTTTTTTTTTACGTTGTGCTGTCCCTTTTTCTTTAAATGACGCTATCCAGAGGGGGACACCTAAAGGCGAGCCGTAATGGCCTCATATTCGGAAGGCTCTGTGGTTTTTTTTCGGATTTTTTTCAAGCTTTTTTTTCATTTTTTACGTTGTGCTGACCCTTGTTCTTTAAGTGACGCTAACCAGAGGAGGACACCTAAACACGAGCCGTAATGGCCTCATCTTCGGGAGGCTTCTCCGGATTTTTTTCCTGCTTTTTTTGTTCATTTTTTTTTTGGTTCTGACCCTTGTTCTTTAAATGACGCTATACAGAGGAGCACACCTAAAGGCGAGCCGTAATGGCCTCATCTTTGGCAGGCTCACCCGATTTTTTTCCAATTTTTTTTATGTTATGCTGCCCCTTGTTCTTTAAATGACGCTATCCCGAGGAGGACACCTAAAGGGGAGCCGTAATGGCCTCATCTTCGGTAGGCTCCTCCGGTTTTTTTTTCCGGATTTTTTTCCAGCTTTTTTTTTTCATTTTTTTTACGTTGTGCTGACCCTTGTTCTTTAAACGACTTTATCCAGAGGAGGACACCTAAAGGCGAGCCGTAATTGCCTCATCTTCGGCAGGCTGTAATGGCCTCATCTTCGGCAGGCTCCTACGATTTTTTTTTCGATTTTTTTTCAGTTTTTTTTATTTACATTGTGCTCACCCTTGTTCTTTAAATGACACTATCTAGAAGAGGACACCAAAAGGCGAGCCATAATGGACTCATCTTTGGCAGGCTCCTCCGGTTTTTTTTCCAGTTTTTTTTTTTAACGTTGTGTTTTTTTTCCAGTTTTTTTTTTTAACGTTGTGCTGACCATTGTTCTTTAAATGACGCTATCCAGAATAGGACACCTAAAGGCGAGCCGTAATGGCCTCATCTTCCGTAGGTTCCTCCAATTTTTTTCGATTTTTTTTCAGTTTCTTCTTTCTTTTTTTTTTTACGGTATGCTGACCCTTGTTCTTTAAATGATGCTATCCCGAGGAGGACACCTAAAGGGGAGCCGTAATGGCCTCATCTTTGGTAGGCTCCTCCGGTTTTATTTTCCGGATTTTTTTCTAGTTTTTTTTTATTCTGACCCTTATTCTTTATATGACGCTATATACAGAGGAGGACACCAAAAGGCGAGCCGTAATAGCCTCATCTTCGGCAGGCTCATCCGATTTTTTTTCTGATTTCTTTTTACGTTGTTGTGACCCTTGTTCTTTAAATGACGCTATCCCGAGGAGGACACCTAAAGGGGAGCCGTAATGGCCTCATCTTCGGCAGGCTCCTCCGGTTTTTCTTTTTTTCAGCTTTTTTTTCCATTTTTTACTTTGTGCTGACCCTTGTTCTTTAAATGACGCTATCCAGAGGAGAACACCTAAAGGCGAGCCATAATGGCCTCATCTTCGGCAGGCTCCTCCGGTTTTTTTTTCCAGCTTTTTTTTTCATTTTTTTTACATTGTGCTAACCCTTGTTCTTTAAATGACGCTATCCCGAGGAGGACACCTAAAGGGGAGCCGTAATGGCCTCTTCTTCGGCAGGCTCCTCCGGTTTTTTTCTGATTTTTTTCCAGCTTTTTTTTTCCTTTTTTTTTACGTTGTGCTGACCCTTGTTCTTTAAATGACGCTATCCAGAGGAGGACACCTAAAGGCGAGCCGTAATGGCCTCATATTCGGAAGGCTCCTCCGATTTTTTTTTTCGGATTTTTTTGTTCATATTTTTTTGTTCTGACCCTTGTTCTTTAAATGACGCTATACAGAGGAGCACACCTAAAGGCGAGCCGTAATGGCCTCATCTTTGGCAGGCTCATCCGATTTTTTTTCCAATTTTTTTTATGTTGTGCTGCCCCTTGTTCTTTAAATGACGCTATCCCGAGGAGGACACCTAAAGGGGAGCCGTAACGGCCTCATCTTCGGCAGGCTCCTCCGGTGTTTCTTTTTTTTTGAATTTTTTTCCAGCTTTTTTTTCCATTTTTTTACTTTGTGATGTCCCTTGTTCTTTAAATGACGCTATCCAGAGGAGAACACCTAAAGGCGAGCCATAATGGCTGTCCCTTGTTCTTTAAATGACGCTATCCAGAGGAGAACACCTAAAGGCGAGCCATAATGGCCTCATCTTCGGCAGGCTCCTCGGTTTTTTTT
Source organism: Arachis duranensis (assembly GCF_000817695.3). Taxonomy (NCBI): domain Eukaryota; kingdom Viridiplantae; phylum Streptophyta; class Magnoliopsida; order Fabales; family Fabaceae; genus Arachis; species Arachis duranensis. The sequence continues at coordinate 61,936,301 of NC_029776.3, read as the reverse complement.
TTCCAAATTTTTTTCCAGCTTTTTTTTCATTTTTTTTACATTGTGCTAACCCTTGTTCTTTAAATGACGCAATCCCGTGGAGGACACCTAAAGGGGAGCCGTAATGGCCTCTTCTTCGGCAGGCTCCTCCGGTTTTTTTTCTGATTTTTTTCCAGCTTTTTTTTCCTTTTTTTTTTACGTTGTGCTGTCCCTTGTTCTTTAAATGACGCTATCCAGAGGGGGACACCTAAAGGCGAGCCGTAATGGCCTCATATTCGGAAGGCTCCTCCGGTTTTTTTTCGGATTTTTTTCAAGCTTTTTTTTCATTTTTTACGTTGTGCTGACCCTTGTTCTTTAAGTGACGCTATCCAGAGGAGGACACCTAAACACGAGCCGTAATGGCCTCATCTTCGGGAGGCTTCTCCGGATTTTTTTCCTGCTTTTTTTGTTCATTTTTTTTTGTTCTGACCCTTGTTCTTTAAATGACGCTATACAGAGGAGCACACCTAAAGGCGAGCCGTAATGGCCTCATCTTTGGCAGGCTCACCCGATTTTTTTTCCAATTTTTTTTATGTTGTGCTGCCCCTTGTTCTTTAAAGGACGCTATCCCGAGGAGGACACCTAAAGGGGAGCCGTAATGGCCTCATCTTCGGTTGGCTCCTCCGGTTTTTTTTTTACGTTGTGCTGACCCTTGTTCTTTAAACGACGCTATCCCGAGGAGAACACCTAAAGGCGAGCCATAATGGCCTCATCTTC
>NC_029776.3:61931117-61934546 GCF_000817695.3 Arachis duranensis | reverse complement strand
TCCCTTGTTCTTTAAATGACGCTATACAGAGGAGCACACCTAAAGGCGAGCCGTAATGGCCTCATCTTTGGCAGGCTCACCCGATTTTTTTTCCAATTTTTTTTATGTTGTGCTGCCCCTTGTTCTTTAAAGGACGCTATCCCGAGGAGGACACCTAAAGGGGAGCCGTAATGGCCTCATCTTCGGTTGGCTCCTCCGGTTTTTTTTTTACGTTGTGCTGACCCTTGTTCTTTAAACGACGCTATCCCGAGGAGAACACCTAAAGGCGAGCCATAATGGCCTCATCTTCCCCAGGCTCCTCTGGTTTTTTTTCCAGCTTTTTTTCCAGCTTTTTTTTCATTTTTTTACGTTGTGCTAACCCTTGTTCTTTAAATAACGCTATCCCGAGGAGGACACCTAAAGGGGAGCCGTAATGGCCTCTTCTTCAGTAGGCTCCTCCGGTTTTTTTTTCCCGATTTTTTTCCAACTTTTTTTCTTTTTTTTTTTTTACGTTGTGCTGACCCTTGATCTTTAAATGACGCTATCCAGAGGAGGACACCTAAAGGCAAACCGTAATGGCCTCATCATGGTAGACTCCTCCGGTTTTTTTTTCTGGATTTTTTTCCAGCTTTTTTTTCATTTTTTTTACGTTGTGATGACCCTTGTTCTTTAAACGACGTTATCCAGAGGAGGACACCTAAAGGCGAGCTGTAATGGCCTCATCTTCGGCAGGCTTCTACAATTTTTTTTCGATTTTTTTTCAGTTTTTTTATTTACATTGTGCTCACCCTTGTTCTTTAAATGACGCTATCTAGAAGAGGACACTAAAAGGCGAGCCGTAATGGCCTCATCTTTGGCAGGCTCGACCGGTTTTTTTTCCAGTTTTTTTTTTAACGTTGTGCTGACCATTGTTCTTTAAATGACGCTATCCAGAGTAGGACACCTAAAGGCGAGCCGTAATGGCCTCATCTTCCGCAGGCTCCTCCAATTTTTTTTCGATTTTTTTTAGTTTTTTTCTTTCTTTTTTTTTACGGTGTGCTAACCCTTGTTCTTTAAATGATGCTATCCCGAGGAGGACACCTAATGGGGAGCCGTAATGGCCTCATCTTTGGTAGGCTCCTCCGGTTTTATTTTCCGGATTTTTTTTCTAGTTTTTTTTTTATTCTGACCCTTGTTCTTTAAATGACGCTATATACAGAGGAGGACACCAAAAGGTGAGCCGTAATAGCCTCATCTTCGGCAGGCTCATCCAATTTTTTTTTCTAATTTCTTTTTACGTTGTTGTGACCCTTGTTCTTTAAATGACGCTATCCCGAGGAGGACACCTAAAGGGGAGCTATAATGGCCTCATCTTCGGCAGGCTCCTCCGGTTTTTCTTTTTTCCCGAATTTTTTTCCAGCTTTTTTTTCCATTTTTTTACTTTGTGCTGACCCTTGTTCTTTAAATGACGCTATCCAGAGGAGAACACCTAAATGCGAGCCATAATGGCCTCATTTTCGGCAGGCTCCTCCGGTTTTTTTTTTCCTAGATTTTTTTTCAGCTTTTTTTTTCATTTTTTGTACATTGTCCTAACCCTTGTTCTTTAAATGACCTTATCCCGAGGAGGACACCTAAAGGGGAGTCGTAATGGCCTCTTCTTCGGCAGGCTCCTCCAGTTTTTTTCTGATTTTTTTCTAGCTTTTTTTTTCCTTTTTTTTTTTACGTTGTGCTGACCCTTGTTCTTCAAATGACGCTATCCAGAGGAGGACACCTAAAGGCGAGCCGTAATGGCCTCATATTCGGAAGGCTCCTCTGGTTTTTTTTTCTGATTTTTTTCAAACTTTTTTTTCATTTTTTACGTTGTGCTGACCCTTGTTCTTTAAGTGACGCTATCCAGAGGAGGACACCTAAAGACGAGCCGTAATGGCCTCCTCTTCGGGAGGCTCCTCTGGATTTTTTTCCAGCTTTTTTTGTCCATTTTTTTTTGTTATAACCCTTGTTCTTTAAATGACGCTATACAGAGGAGGACACCTAAAGGCGAGCCGTAATGGCCTCATCTTCGGAAGGCTCCTCCGGTTTTTTTTTCGGATTTTTTTCAAGCTTTTTTTTTTCATTATTTACGTTGTGCTTGATGTGTGGAAAACGATCCAACACAAAACTCACCGGCAAGTGTACCGGGTCGCATCAAGTAATAATAACTCACATGAGTGAGGTCGATCCCACAGGGATTGAAGGATTGAGCAATTTTAGTTTAGTGGTTGATTTAGTCAAGCGAATTAAGTTTTGGTTGAGTGGGTTGTATTTAGCAGAAGCTAAATTGCTTGGAATGTAAAGGGACATGAGAGAATTGCAGTAAATTAAAAGACAGGAGAGTAAAATAGACTGAATCTTAAAGGACAAGAAATTAAATGACTGAAACTTAAAGTGTAAGAAATGTAAATTGCAGTAACTTAAATGGCAAGAAATGTAAATTGCTTGAATGTAAAAAGGGATTTAAGGACTGGGATTGCAGAATCTAAACAGAGAGGAATTGAATTGCCATAGTTAAAAGAGTAGAAATTGAATTAGAAGCAATTAGGACTCAAACAGTTAAGAAATTAAGTGCAGCAAGGGTTCTCAGAAGAACCAAAAGGAAATTGGGATCTCAGGACTCCAGAGACTAGGTAGCAGAGCCTAGATCTCAATTGCCTTCCTAGATCCAAGTTCTCAAAGCAATTGACAAGAAATTGAAGAAGAAGCAGTAAAGAGAATGTAAATGAATTCAATTATGCAGAAAAGAAATTAAAGAGCTCTTGAGTGGAGATTGAGACAGAATTTCCTCAATTCTTAACACCCAAAACTCAAAACAAGGAAATTAAAAATGCCCAAGCAAGAACGAGGAAGAAGAGAGATCAATTCTCCTCCCCAATTCTCTGAAATCTCGGTTCTGTCTCTCAAGAAAAGTTGCAAAAAATTCAAAGCTCAAAGAAAGTACAAAATTCAAAAATCAAGTAAAAGGTCCTAATTACATCAAACTAGCTCCTATTTATACACTTTCTATTCATGGATCTTGGGATTTGGATGGGCTTTTGATTTGGTGAAGAAATGAATTAAATTGGATTTTTAATTCAATTTTTGGCCCAAAAAAATAGCTTCCAGGAGGCTGCCTGCCCTTGTGGAGGGCAGGGCAGAAAATTGATGCGTGGTGCGTGCGTGGTGCAGGCGTGGTGCAGGCTTGGTGCGCAGGATGATGCGTGGTGCGGGCGTGATGCAGCTTGGTGCGCAGGATGCTGCCCTGCCCTCGCGGAGGGCAGGGCAGAAAAAATTGGTGCGCCAGAATTGTGCTGTGGTGCGCTGCTGGTGCTGCCAGATGATGCTGTGGTGCGCCAGAATAGTGCCTTGGTGCGCCAAAATTGTGCCACAACAAAATGCTGCCCTGCCCTCGCGGAGGGCAGGGCAGTGTTTCCACTTTGACATCCCGAGTTCGAAACT
>NC_029776.3:61929704-61930326 GCF_000817695.3 Arachis duranensis | reverse complement strand
ACTTTTTAATTACTCCCTTGCTAACTTTTCTTTTCTTATAATGCTTAACAAGCTTATTATTCTTTTAGAGGTTCGGTGTCTAATGTTGCAGCGTAGTAGCCTTTGGCTTTATTTTTTTCTTTTACTCAACATCTTTCCACCACAGACACATGGCTCACTATTTCTTCCTAGGATCATTGATGCCCAGCAGCTCTTTGGATAACTAAATGTTCTGTATCTAAGTTGCTCTTTATTGTGGACTTTCAATTGGCCATCCCAAATCAGTTGATCTAAGTGACCGGGTTTTTTAAAATACCCCTTAGAATTTACTCATCCAAGCATATCTCAGTACAAGAACATCACAGGCATATGTCCTAGGGTCCAAGCTATTGGTGTCCAACCTTTATTCTTTGTTTTTCTTGCCACTTTGGCTTTTTCTTCTTCCTTTTCTTTCTGTTTTTGTTCCCAAGGGCTTTTTCATTATTGATAAGAGTCTTTGTAACAGCAAGCTAACTCACATTTGAATGAGAATGATATTATGCAATAATTATTTCATGAGTCATGCATTTAATCAAACACATATACCACCACCAACTTCCATTCATACTTATGCAACATTGGATATTTCACTTTTCAATTCAAA
>NC_029776.3:61926756-61929616 GCF_000817695.3 Arachis duranensis | reverse complement strand
TAACTTCTCCCATGGTGTGATGAATATTCTTCCATTGATACAGGTTGTGACTATATTCCCCTACTTTAGCTTGACTAAAATACAGCTTATTATATGATTCTTTGAATTCTTTGTATTGCTCTTTTTGTCCTTCAAGAATCTGTGCTTGAAATTCTTGCTGCTGAGTCATCATTTGTTGTTGCCATCTCTCTTGCTTCTCCTCCATTTGACGCTGCCAAGCTTCCCGTTCCTCTTTATCCCTCAAGTATTACTCCCGGCGCTCTGGATGGGGCTCTAGATATTGCTCTTGGCGCCCTTGATCTTGCTCTTGTTGAGCTTGCATGAGTTGCTGAGATAGCTCTTCAATTGCTCTTTGTAGCTGGCTCATGTCTATGGCATCATGAACTTGCTCTTGTCCTTCCTCTCTTTGTGATCTCCTTTGTCTGGGAGCTACCACCCCCTCTTGATCATCTTCTTCATTCATTCCTTCCATACTTTTCTTGGTGATTCCTTTCCCCTTTTTCACCTTTTCTGTCTCCTCATCTTCAAAGATCACTCCAGCTTTGTTGCATAGCCTAAGGATGGTACTTGGATGTCCAAGACCACTTGATTTACTTGTGCTGTTAGCCATCTCTTGAATACTGTCGGCTATGAGTTGTGCGAGGTTAATTTCACCTCCATGTAGGATGAAGTGTGTCAAGAGTGCTCATTTGATTGTGACCCATGAGGCATTTCCTGTAGGAAGGATAGATCTCCTTACTATCTCATACCATCCCTTGGCCACAGGAGTAAGATTTATTCTCTTCAAGTGGCTTGGGATCCCTTTTGAATCTCTTTCCCAGTCTGTATTCTCCACACATAACCCTTGCAAGATCTCATCAGGATTGTTTTTCATCTGCAATCTGGTCTCATAACTAGGCTCTGCATAAGTTATGGTTCTCAACTTTAGAGCTCTAGTGATGGCTGCTGGACCGAAGTTCACTTCAACTCCTCTGACATAACTTGTGTAAGGGGCGCTATCTTTGTTTTCTTTTACAGCATTTGCATAGAACTCCCTGATCATAACTGCACTGATGTCAACTAGAGGAGCACACAAGAGTTCCCACCTTCTTTCTCTAGTAATTTGCCTCATGATGGGGTATTCTCCTTCCCTCAAATCAAGACCTTTCTCATAGATGACATTCTTTGTCTTCATGAACCTATAATATCTCCCTTCATGGAATTGGGATCTAGATTTGTTTGCATCAAATGATGGAGGTTCGGCTACCATAGGTTCCTTTCCCGGCCTTCTTTTTGAACTTGAGGAGGCCATTGGATTTGAGGTGAAAAGAAAGGAAAAGTGAGAATAGAAGAAGTATGTGTTGTGTTTGGGATGAGTTTTGGTTCGGTTCTGCTGTGAGATAAGGGAATTATGTTGGTTTTGGGAGTAGAGGGGATTATGGTTTTCATATGAAAGTAGCTTGAATGAGTGTGTGAACCGTTTAGTGCTACGGCTATTAATAGGCAGATTCTTCAAGCTTTCCAACAAAACCACAACAAATGAAGAAGGAGCTCATTAGTGCTCATGAAGGGTTGAGATTGAGTTGTTCATCTAAAGGGTTCATGGAATGGACGGTCTGCATGCATTGTTGAGGCTTTGACGAGGATCCTCCTCCCATTGGCTGCATGCATGCATGTTCTACTTCCCAAGGGGCACATCTCCCTAGGCACATGTGACCATTCCTCTCTTAGCTTGTCTTAGCCGTGGCCCCTCCTTGCTTTTGTCGAGATCTACATAAACCAAAACAGCTAGTCTTAGATATTAATATAAACGTTAGCTATTGACTTGTAAAAATTGTTTTGTTTTGTTTAACTGTTATTTGATTTTTTTGTGATCAATAGTGTCCCTAAATAAAATTGCTAAAAGTTGGTGAACACCAAACTTATCTTTTATTGAGGGGACGGCTTAACAATGCAAACCATTCTTTACAATTGATGCATTTTATATAAAAAAATTTGATGCATGATCCCTTTCTGTATGGTTTTGAGTCCATGATTGGGAAATGATCTTCTGAACATTGTTACACATGCAGACACCAAACTTAGTGTTTGGTCATATGCTTCATCAAAAGAATTATACATCTATTTTAAGAATAATCACCTTTTTTGAAAAATGAACTTGGGTGTGCCTTAAGGTACACCAAACTTAGAAGTTTGACATGTGCTTCAAAACAATGTATGCAAATTTTTTTATGGTCGTTCAAATATCATGCTCAGGTGATCATGGCTTATTGAATAAAAGAGAAGACAGAAATCTTAAACCATGGTTGCCTCCCATGAAGCGCTCTTTTACTGTCACTAGCTTGACATTGAACTCCCTTTAGGGTGGTTGATGTTGGTGATGTCTCAACTTGTCACCTCTCACTGTAAGCTTTCTCTGTGTGCCTTGATGCTCAATTTCCATATGCTCAAGAGAAAGTACTTGGTTGACAGTGTAATAATCTTCTGTTCCCAGCTGTTGATATACTAGTTGCACCTTATCACCTTTAGAAAATCCTTCAGTTGGGATTTTCTTGTTCTTCCACCCTTTGTGAGCCTTATTCTTGCTCTTCATCTTTTTCTTTCTTGTTGATCTTTCTTTCTTGACAGTGACTAGGGTTGTGATACCTTCCTTCTTGTTTATCACCCCTGCTTCCTTTTGAACTCCTTTTTCTTCTTGCAACTGCTTGTTTTTCTGTTCTACTACCTTGTCGGTTGCTTGCTTTGGAAGGAAGTCACCACTTGTTTTGCTTGTTTCTTCATTCCTTTGTAATTCTGGAAAGACTTTCAAGGTGATGCTCTCCTCATGCATCCTGAGGATTAGCTCTCCCTGCTCTATATCTACGATGGCTCTAGCAGTGGC
>NC_029776.3:61925347-61926214 GCF_000817695.3 Arachis duranensis | reverse complement strand
TTGGAAATTTGCCCAATTTGCCTTTCTAAGTTCTTCATGGAAGCTTCTTGGTTCTTTGTTGTCAATTCTTGGTTCTTCATCAGTTTCTCCATGAGCAACTCTAGATTGGTGATCCTCTGGGAATCTTGTGAGATTGGTTTGTTTTGGGGTGTTGATGGATGATGATAGGTGTTTTGATTTGTTGGGTGGTTATTGGGTGGATAATGGTTAGAGTTGGGATAAGTGTTTTGTGGTTTTCTGTATGTATTTTGGTTAGTGTTTGGCTGGGGGTTGTGGTTTGTGTTTTTCCAATTGTTCTGGCCTGTGTTCCTTTGCTATGGTTGTTGGTTTTGATTATGGTTGTCTCCCTATCTGAGGTTGGGATGGTTCTTCGAAGATGGATTGTAAGTATCACCATAGACTTCATTTGTTCCAGGATTTTGGTTGTGCATGTACTGGACTTGCTCTTGCTGTTGCTCCTCTTGAGTTTCTTCACTTTGCACCCAAGTAGTTGGTGTTTGGCTTGTGGCACTCACTGATGCAACTTGCAAGCCATCAATCCTTTTGGCCATTTGCTCAAACTATTGTTGAATCTGCTGCTGCATTATCTTGTTCTGAGCTAGAATTGAATCCACTCCTTCCAACTCCATTACTCCTCTTCTTTGTGATGGTTGGCGTTGTCTTTGATGAGCAAAGAAATATTGGTTATTGGCCACCATATCAATGAGGTTTTGAGCTTCCTCTGTAGTTTTCATGAGTTGCAAAGAGCCTCCAGCTGAATGATCAAGTGCTTCTTGTTGCAAAGAACCTCCAGCTGAATGATCAAGTGCTTCTTGAGCCTTAAGAGTGAGCCCCTCATAGAAGTTCTGCAACTTGTCCCACTCAGTG
>NC_029776.3:61924407-61925178 GCF_000817695.3 Arachis duranensis | reverse complement strand
TTTGGAAATGTCTCTAGCCATTGAGTGGCTGTCTCTGAGAGAAAATGGAAAGAGCAACAACTTGTAGCTGTCAGGAGGCACACCATTGGTTTTCACAGTGTCACAGATTCTCAAGAAGGTAGATAAATGTTGATTTGGGTCCTCCAAAGGTCCTCCTCCAAAAGAACAATTGTTTTGAACCAAAGTGATGAGTTGTGGCTTTAGTTCAAAATTGTTTGCATTGACATTAGGAGTAAGAATGCTACTTCCATAGTGTCTTGCATTTGCAAATGTATATGAAGCCAGCACTCTTCTTTGCTGTTGGTTATTGTTGGCCCCTCCTCCTGGTTGATTGAGATTTGATGGATCTCCTTCCATTTCTTGGAATTCCTCCTCAGATTCTTCCTCTCCAATAATGTTCTTCCCTCTTTCAGCTCTTCTTATTCTTCAAAGAGTTCTTTGGTCAATTTCAGAGAGGACAGGGGAAGATCTTCCTGTCCTGACATACAAACACACAACAATAAACACACAAATCCAGAAAACTATGAAACTTCAACACAGATCTAGAAAACCAATGAAACCTCAATCTGTAGCTAGAATGAAGTTTTAGTTAGTTTAAGCAAAAATTCAAACAGTTAGTGTGTTAGTCAAAATTAAAATAACAGAAAAGAAAAAGTGCTTGATCTAGATCTCCACTTCACTTAATCATTGTCAATCTATTTCAATCCCCGGCAACGGCGCCAAAAACTTGATGTGTGGAAAACGATCCAACACAAAACTCACCGGCAAGTG
>NC_029776.3:61915857-61922937 GCF_000817695.3 Arachis duranensis | reverse complement strand
CACTAAATTCACAAGGCTTATAAATCAATTAAAATTAGCTTAAACCTCATGAGTTAACATAAATTTCATGGTGGTTGTTTGATTTAAAGAAGTTATGCATTTTCACTCCAAATCACTTACTTAGGATGCAAGAAAGTGCATAAAGACTAATAAAACAAGTGAAATTAGCTTGAAAAATGGGTATATGATGACTTGTCATCAGTGCTGACCCTTGTTCTTTAAATGACGCTATGCAGAGGAGGACACCTAAAGACGAGCCGTAATGGCCTCATCTTTGGGAGGCTCCTCCGGATTTTTTTTCAGCTTTTTTTTTCCAGTTTTTTTTTTGTTCTGACCCTTGTTTTTTTATTTTTTCTGACCCTTGTTCTTTAAATGACGCTATACAGAGGAGCACACCTAAAGGCGAGCCGTAATGGCCTCATCTTTGGCAGGCTCATCCGATTTTTTTTCCAATTTTTTTTATGTTGTGCTGCCCCTTGTTCTTTAAAGGACGCTATCCCGAGGAGGACACCTAAAGGGGAGCCGTAATGGCCTCATCTTCGGCAGGCTCCTTCGGTTTTTTTTTCTTACGTTCTGCTAATCCTTGATCTTTAAATGATGCTATCTAGAGGAGGACACCTGAAGGCGAGCCGTAATGGCCTCATCTTCGGCAGGCTCCAATTTTTCTTTTCCCGATTTTTTTCCACTTTTTTTTTACGTTGTGCTGACCCTTATTCTTTAAACGACGCTATCCCGTGGAGAACACCTAAAGGGGAGCCATAATGGCCTCATCTTCGGTAGGCTCCTCCGATTTTTTTCCCGATTTTTTTTAGTTTTTTTTTTATTTACATTGTGCTCACCATTGTTCTTTAAACGACGCTATCCAGAGAAGGACACCTAAAGGCGAGCCGTAATGGCCTCATCTTCGGTAAGCTCCTCCGAATTTTTTTTCAGATTTTTCTCCAGCTTTTTTTTTCAATTTTTTTACGTTGTGTTGTCCCTTGTTCTTTAAATGACGCTATCCAGAGGAGGACACCTAAAGGCGAGCCATAATGGCCTCATCTTCCGCAGGCTCCTCCGGTTTTTTTTTTGCTAACCCTTGTTCTTTAAAAAACGCTATCCCAAGGAGGACACCTAAAGGAGAGCCGTAGTGGCCTCTTCTTCGGTAGGCTCCTCCGGTTTTTTTTCCCGATTTTTTCCAGCTTTTTTTTTTCTTTTTTTTTTACGTTGTGCTGACCCTTGATCTTTAAATGACGCTATCCAGAGGAGGACACCCAAAGGCAAGCCGTAATGGCCTCATCTTCGGTAGGCTCCTCCGGTTTTTTTTTTCGGGATTTTTTCCCAGCTTTTTTTTTTATTTTTTTACGTTGTGCTGACCCTTGTTCTTTAAATGACGTTATCCCGAGGAGAACACCTAAAGGGGAGCCATAATGTCCTCATCTTCGGTAGGCTCCTCCGATTTTTTTCCCGATTTTTTTTCAGTTTTTTTTATTTACATTGTGCTCACCCTTGTTCTTTAAATGACGCTATCTAGAGGAGGACACCTAAAGGTGAGCCGTAATGGCCTCATCTTTGGTAGGCTCCTCCGGTTCTTTTTTTTTTTCGAATTTTTTTCCAGCTTTTTTTTTTCAATTTTTTTTACATTGTGCTGACCCTTGTTCTTTAAATGACGCTATCCAGAGGAAGACACCTAAAGGCGGGCCATAATGGCCTCATCTTCGGCAGGCTCCTCCGGTTTTTTTTTCCCGATTTCTTTCCAGCTTTTTTTTTTCATTTTTTTACGTTGTGCTAACCCTTGTTCTTTAAATAACGCTATCCCGAGTAGGACACCTAAAGGGGAGCCGTGATGGCCTCTTCTTCGGTAGGCTCCTCCGGTTTTTTTCCGGATTTTTTCCAGCTTTTTTTTCCTTTTTTTTTTACGTTGTGATGACCCTTGATCATTAAATGACTCTATCCAGAGGAGGACACCTAAAGGCGAGCCGTAATGGCCTCATCTTCGGTAGGCTCCTCCGTTTTTTTTTTTTCCGAATTTTTTTCCAGCTTTTTTTTCATTTTTTTACGTTGTGCCGACCCTTGTTCTTTAAATGATGTTATCCAGACGAGGACACCTAAAGGCGAGCCGTAATGGCCTCATCTTCGGCAGGCTCCTCCGATTTTTTTTCCAATTTTTTTTCAGTTTTTTTATTTACATTGTGCTCACCTTTGTTCTTTAAATGACGCTATCTAGAGGAGGACACCTAAAGGTGAGCCGTAATTTCCTCATCTTTGGCAGGCTCCTCCGTTTTTTCTTTTCCGATTTTTTTCCGGTTATTTTCCAAATTTTTTATAACGTTGTGCTGACACTTGTTCTTTAAATGATGCTATCCAAAGTAGGACACCTAAAGGCGAGCCGTAATGGCCTCATCTTCGGCAGGCTCCTCCGATTTTTTTTCGATTTTTTTTCAGTTTTTTTTCTTTCTTTCTTTTTTACGTTGTGCTGACCCTTGTTCTTTAAATGATGCTATCCCGAGGAGGACACCTAAAGGGGAGCTGTAATGGCCTCATCTTCGGCAGGCACATCCGGTTTTATTTTCCGTATTTTTTTCCAGTTTTTTTTATTCTGACCCTTGTTCTTTAAATGACGCTATACAGAGGAAGACACCAAAAGGCGAGCCGTAATACCCTCATCATCGGCAGGCTCATCCGATTTTTTAGATTTTTTTTACATTGTTGTTACCCTTGTTCTTTAACTGACGCTATCTCGAGGAGGACACATAAAGGGGAGCCGAAATGGCCTCATCTTCGGCAGGCTCCTCCGATTTTTCTTTTTTCCGAAATTTTTTCCAGCTTTTTTTTTTCATTTTTTTACTTTGTGCTGACCCTTGTTCTTTGAATGACGCTATCCAGAGGAGGACACCTAAAGGCGAGCCATAATGGCCACATCTTCGACAGGCTCCTCCGGTTTTTTTTTCCTGATTTTTTTCCAGCTTTTTTTTCATTTTTTTTACGTTGTGCTAACCCTTGTTCTTTAAATGACGCTATCCCGAGGAGGACACCTAAAGGGGAGCCGTAATGGCCTCTTCTTCGGCAAGCTCCTTCGGTTTTTTTTCCGATTTTTTTCCAGCTTTTTTTTTTCCTTTTTTTTTACGCTGTGCTGACCCTTGATCTTTAAATGACGCTATCCAGAGGAGGACACCTAAGGGCGAGCCATAATGGCCTCGTCTTCGGTTAGCTCCTCTTGCTTTTTTTTTCCGGATTTTTTTCCAGCTCTCTTTTTTCATTTTTTTACGTTGTGCTGACCCTTGTTCTTTAAGTGACGCTATTGATAACAAGTCATCATATACCCATTTTTCAAGCTAATTTCACTTGTTTTGTTAGTCTTTATGCACTTTCTTGCATCCTAAGTAAGTGATTTGGAGTGAAAATGCATAACTTCTTTAAATCAAACAACCACCATGAAATTAATGTTAACTCATGAGGTTTAAGCTAATTTTAATTGAATTTTAATTGATTTATAAGCCTTGTGAATTTAGTGATACTTGGAGTGGTTGTTTTGGTTTATTGTAGGTGAAGAAAAGAATAAAAGAGAAAAGCGTGGCCTAAGAAAGCGTGACCTAAGGAGAAGAAAACGTGGTCAAAGGAAGGAGAAGTGTGCCGCATGTAAAGGAGGGAGCAAGCATTGCCCTTCACAAGGGTACACTGCCCTCTAGGAGGGCAACATAAGGGAACAAAGCATGAAAGGCAACTCTGCCCTGCCCACTACAAGGGCAGAGCACAAACCTGTGCCTTGGAATCAAGAGGAACAAAACCTTGCCCTGCCCTCCACAAGGGCAGTATCGGGCTCACCAAGGGAAGAAAATCAAAGAAAAATGTCTACAACGCTTGCCACAAGAGTTGAACACTGGACCATGAGGAAGCAAGGAATTAAGCCTCACTTTGGTACTAAGAAAGCCAAGGAAAATGGGTAGCGTGTGTAGCATCCAAGTTTCGAACTCGGGACGTCAAAGTGGAAACACTGCCCTGCCCTCCGCGAGGGCAGGGCAGCATTTTGTTGTGGCACAATTCTGGCGCACCAAGGCACCATTCTGGCGCACCACAGCATCATCTGGCAGCACCAGCAGCGCACCACAGCACAATTCTGGCGCACCAAATTTTTCTGCCCTGCCCTCCGCGAGGGCAGGGTAGTATCCTGCGCACCAAGCCTGCACCACGCCCGCACCACGCACGCACCAAGCACCAAATCCTGCCTTGCCCTCCACAAGGGCAGGGCAGCCTCCTGGAAGCTATTGTTTTTGGGCCAAAAATTGAATTAAAAATCCAATTTAATTCATTTCTTCACCAAATCAAAAGCCCATCCAAATCCCAAAATCCAAGAATAGAAAGTGTATAAATAGGAGCTAGTTTGATGTAAATAGGACCGTTTACTTGACTTTTGAATTTGGCACTTTCTTTGAGCTTTGAATTTTATTTTTGCACTTTGGAACTTCTCTGGGTATCTTTACTGAGATTTCAGAGAATTGGGGAGGAGAATTGATCTCTCTTCTTCCTCGTTCTTGCTTGGGCATTTTTAATTTCCTTGTTTGAGTTTTGGGTGTTAAGAATTGAGGAAATTCTGTCTCAATCTCCACTCAAGAGCTCTTTAATTTCTTTTATGCACAATTGAATTCATTTACATTCTCTTTACTGCTTCTTCTTCAATTTCTTGTCAATTGCTGTGAGAACTTGGATCTAGGAAGGCAATTGAAATCTAGGCTCTGCTACCTAGTCTCTGGAGTCCTGAGATTCCAATTTCCTTTTGGCTCTTCTGAGAACCCTTGCTGCACTTAATTTCTTAACTGTTTGAGTCCTAATTGCTTCTAATTCAATTTCTGCTCTATTAACTGTGGCAATTCAATTCCTCTCTGTTTAGATTCTGCAATCCCAGTCCTCAAATCCCTTTTACATTCAAGCAATTTACATTTCTTGCCATTTAAGTTACTGCAATTTACATTTCTTGCACTTTAAGTTTTATTGAAATAGATTGACAATGATTAAGTGAAGTGGAGATCTAGATCAATCATTTTTTCTTTTCTGATCTTTAATTTTGGCTAACACACTAACTGTTTAAATTTTTGCTTAAACTAACTAAAACTTCATTCTAGCTACAGATTGGAGTTTCATTGGTTTTTTGGATCTGTGTGTTTATTGTTGTGTGTTTGTATGTCAGGTACAGGAAGATCTTCCCCCATCCTCTCTGAAATTGACCAAAGAACTCTTCGAAGAATAAGAAGAGCTGAAAGAGGGAAGAACATTATTGGAGAAGAAGAATCTGAGGAGGAATTCCAAGAAATGGAAGGAGATCCCAATCAACCAGGAGAAGGAGCCAACAATAATCAACAACAACGAAGAGTCTTGGCTTCATACAAATTTGCAAATGCCAGACACTGTGGAAGCAGCATTCTTCCTCCTAATGTCAATGCAAACAATTTTGAGCTAAAGCCACAACTCATCACTTTGGTTCAAAACAACTGTTCTTTTGGAGGGCCATTGGAGGACCCAAATCAACACTTATCCACCTTCTTGAGGATTTGTGATACTGTGAAAACCAATGGTGTGCCTCCTGACAGCTACAAGTTGTTGCTCTTTCCATTTTCTCTCAGAGACAAAGCCACTCAATGGCTAGAGACCTTTCCAAAAGAAAGCATCAACACTTGGGATGACTTGGTAAGCAAATTCCTTGCCAAATTTTATCCCCCTCAAAGGATCCTAAGATTGAAGACTGAGGTGCAGACGTTCACTCAAATGGAGGTTGAAAATTTATATGAAGCATGGGAAAGATATAAGGCATTATTGAGGAAATGTCCACCCGAGATGTTCACTGAGTGGGACAAGCTGCAGAACTTCTATGAGGGGGCTCACTCTTAAGGCTCAAGAAGCACTTGATCATTCAGCTGGAGGCTCTTTGCAACTCATGAAAACTATAGAGGAAGCTCAAAACCTCATTGATATGGTGGCCAATAACCAATATTTTTTTGCTCATCAAAGACAACGCCAACCATCACAAAGAAGAGGAGTAATGGAGTTGGAAGGAGTGGATTCAATTCTAGCTCAGAACAAGATAATGCAGCAGCAGATTCAACAACAGTTTGAGCAAATGGCCAAAAGGATTGATGGCTTGCAAGTTGCATCAGTGAGTGCCACAAGCCAACCATAACCATGGCAAAGAAACTCAAGTCAGAATAATTGGAAAAGCACAAACCACAACCCCCAGCCAAACACTAACCAAAATACCTACAGAAAACCACAAAATAATTACTCCAACTCTAACCATTATCCACCCAATAACTACCTAACAAATCCAAACACCTATCATCATCCATCAACACCCCAAAACCAACCAATCTCACAAGACTCCCAGAGGATCACTAATCTAGAGCTGCTCATGGGGAAAATGATGAAGAACCAAGAATTGACAACAAAGAACCAAGAAGCTTCCATGAAGAACTTAGAAAGGCAAATTGGGCAAATCTCCAAACAAATTTCTGTTGAAAAACCATCAAGCTCACTACCAAGTGACACCATTCCCAACCTAAAGGAAGAATGCAAGGTCGTGCAACTAAGAAGTGGAAAAGTGTTAGTGGATGGTAACCAAGGAGCAACCAAGAATAATGACAATGAGCCAACAAAGAATGATGAAGCCATCAACAAGGACATGTTAAGCAAGGATGTCCCAGAAAAATTCACAGAGGAAAACAACGAACCACAGAATCTGAAGAAAGGAAAGCAGATCATGGAAGAACCAAATCCAAAACAACATCAAGTGGAGAAGAGCTCAACACCACCACTACCGTATCCACAGAGATTCCACAAAGAGACAAAGGATCAGCATTTCCACAAATTTCTTGAGACTTTCAAGAAGCTGGAAATTAACATACCTTTAGCTGAGGCATTGGAGCAAATGTCTCTGTATGCCAAGTTCTTGAAGGAGCTCATCAACAAGAAGAGAAGTTGGAATGAGAAGGAGACTGTAATGCTTAGTGAAGAATGCAGTGCACTCATTAAAAAGGGACTCCCTCCCAAGCTTGAAGATCCTGGAGGTTTCTTCCTACCCTGCACTATTGGAAACCTATTCATCAACAAGGG
>NC_029776.3:61914139-61915506 GCF_000817695.3 Arachis duranensis | reverse complement strand
ATGACAATGAGCCAACAAAGAATGATGAAGCCATCAACAAGGACATGATGAGCAAGAATGACCAAGAAAAACTCACAGAGGAAAACAACGAACCACAGAATCTAAAGAAAGGAAAGCAGATCAGGGAAGAACCAAGACAATATCAAGTGGAGAAGAGCTCAACACCACCACTGCCTTATCCACAGAGATTTCACAAAGAGACAAAGGATCAGCATTTCCACAAATTTCTTGAGACTTTCAAGAAGCTGGAAATTAACATACCTTTAGTTGAGGCTTTGGAGCAAATGCCTCTGTATGGCAAGTTCTTGAAAGAGCTCATCAACAAGAAAAGAAGTTGGAATGAAAAGGAAACTGTAATGCTTAGTGAAGAATGCAGTGCACTCATTAAAAAGGGACTCCCTCCCAAGCTTGAAGATCCTGGAGGCTTCTTCCTACCCTGCACTATTGGAAGCCTATTCATCAAAAAGGGGATGTGTGACTTAGGAGTAAGCATAAATCTAATCCCATCATCCTTAGTGAAAAATCCTGGCATAGAAGAGGTGAAACCAATATAGATGTCCTTGGAACTGGTGGACCAATCAGTAGTACATCCTAAAGGATTGATTGAGAACCTTTTAGTTAAGGTTGACAAGTTCATATATCCTGCGGATTTTGTGATCCTGGATTCTTCAGAAAATGGAAATGATTCCATAATACTTGGTCGACCATTTTTGGCCACTGCTAGAGCTATTGTGGATATAGAGCGGGGAGAGTTAACCCTCAGGATGCATGAGGAGAGCATCATTCTGAAAGTCTTTTTAGAATTACAAAGGGATGAAGAAACAAGCAAAATGAGTGATGATCTCCTTCCAAAGTAAGCAACCGAAAAGGCAGTAGAACAGAAAAACAAGCAGTTACAAGAAGAAAAAGGAATTCAAAAGGAAGCAGGGGTGATAAACAAGAAGGAAGGTATCACAACCCAAGTCACTGTCAAGAAGGAAAGATCAACAAGAAAGAAAAAGATGAAGAGCAAGAATAAGGCTCACAAAGGGTGGAAGAACAAGAAAATCCCAACTGAAGGATTTTCTAAAGGTGATAAGGTGCAACTAGTATATCAACAGCTGGGAACAGAAGATTATTACACTATCAACCAAGTATTTTCTCTTGAGCATATAGAAATTGAGCATCAAGGCACACAGAGAAAGCTGACAGTGAGAGGTGACAAGTTGAGACATCACCAACATCAACCACCCTAAAGGGAGTTCAATGCCAAGCTAGTGACTATAAAAGAGCGCTTGTTGGGAGGTAACCCAACCTGAGGTAGTTTTCTTTCATAGCTTTTTCAATAAAAATGTTGAATAATTGGTATGGATTGCAAGGAGCTAAGT
>NC_029776.3:61912322-61912826 GCF_000817695.3 Arachis duranensis | reverse complement strand
ATTTGGAGTGAAAATGCATAACTTCTTTAAATCAAACAACCACCATGAAATTAATGTTAACTCATGAGGTTTAAGCTAATTTTAATTGAATTTTAATTGATTTATAAGCCTTGTGAATTTAGTGATACTTGGAGTGGTTGTTTTGGTTTATTGTAGGTGAAGAAAAGAATAAAAGAGAAAGCGTGGCCCAAGGAGAAGAAAACGTGGTCAAAGGAAGGAGAAGTGTGCCGCATGTAAAGAAAGGAGCAAGCATTGCCCTTCACAAGGGCACACTGCCCTCTAGGAGGGCAACATAAGGGAACAAAGCATGAAAGGCAACTCTGCCCTGCCCACTACAAGGACAGAGCACAAACCTGTGCCTTGGAATCAAGAGGAACAAAACCTTGCCCTGCCCTCCACAAGGGCAGTATCGGGCTCACCAATGGAAGAAAATCAAAGGAAAATGTCTACAATGCTTGCCACAAGAGTTGAACACGGGACCATGAGGAAGCAAGGAATTAAGCC
>NC_029776.3:61897329-61912230 GCF_000817695.3 Arachis duranensis | reverse complement strand
TGGAAACACTGCCCTGTCCTCCGCGAGGGCAGGGCAGCATTTTGTTGTGGCACAATTCTGGCGCACCAAGGCACCATTCTGGCGCACCACAGCATCATCTGGCAGCACCAGCAGCGCACCACAGCATCAATTCTGGCGCACCAAATTTTTCTGCCCTGCCCTCCGCGAGGGCAGGGCAGCATCCTGCGCACCAAGCCTACACCACGCCC
The DNA here is from genome assembly GCF_000817695.3 of Arachis duranensis. NCBI lineage: Eukaryota > Viridiplantae > Streptophyta > Magnoliopsida > Fabales > Fabaceae > Arachis > Arachis duranensis. Next base: position 61,912,021 of record NC_029776.3, on the reverse strand, counting down.
GCACCACGCACGCACCAAGCACCAAATCTTGCCCTGCCCTCCACAAGGGCAGGGCAGCCTCCTGGAAGCTATTGTTTTTGGGCCAAAAATTGAATTAAAAATCCAATTTAATTCATTTCTTCACCAAATCAAAAGCCTATCCAAATCCCAAAATCCAAGAATAGAAAGTGTATAAATAGGAGCTAGTTTGATGTAATTAGGACCTTTTACTTGATTTTTGAATTTTGTACTTTCTTTGAGCTTTGAATTTTTGCAACTTTTCTTGAGAGACTGAACCGAGACTTCAGAGAATTGGGGAGGAGAATTGATCTCTCTTCTTCCTCGTTCTTGCTTGGGCATTTTTAATTTCCTTGTTTGAGTTTTGGGTGTTAAGAATTGAGGAAATTCTGTCTCAATCTCCACTCAAGAGCTCTTTAATTTCTTTTCTGCACAATTGAATTCATTTACATCCCCTTTACTGCTTCTTCTTCAATTTCTTGTCAATTGCTTTGAGAACTTGGATCTAGGAAGGCAATTGAGATCTAGGCTCTGCTACCTAGTCTCTGGAGTCCTGAGATCCCAATTTCCTTTTGGTTCTTCTGAGAACCCTTGCTGCACTTAATTTCTTAACTGTTTGAGTCCTAATTGCTTCTAATTCAATTTCTGCTCTATTAACTGTGGCAATTCAATTCCTCTCTGTTTAGATTCTGCAATCCCAGTCCTCAAATCCCTTTTACATTCAAGCAATTTACATTTCTTGCCATTTAAGTTACTGCAATTTACATTTCTTGCACTTTAAGTTTCAGTCATTTAATTTCTTGTCCTTTAAGATTCAGTCTATTTTACTCTCCTGTCCTTTAATTTACTGCAATTCTCCCCTCTCCCTTTACATTCCAAGCAATTTAGCTTCTGTTAAATACAACCCACTCAACCAAAACTTAATTCGCTTGACTAAATCAACCACTAAACTAAAATTGCTCAATCCTTCAATCCTGTGGGATCGACCTCACTCATGTGAGTTATTATTACTTGATGCGACCCGGTACACTTGCCGGTGAGTTTTGTGTTGGATCGTTTTCCACACATCAGCTATCCAGAGGAGGACACCTAAAGGCGAGCCGTAATAGCCTCATCTTCGGCAGGCTCCTCCGATTTTTTTTCCAATTTTTTTCAGTTTTTTTTTACATTGTGCTCACCCTTGTTATTTAAATGACGCTATCTAGAGGAGGACACCTAAAGGCGAGCCGTAATGTACTCATCTTTGGCAGGCTCTTCCGGTTTTTTTCCAGTTTTTTTTATAACGTTGTGCTGACACTTGTTCTTTAAATGATGCTATCCAGAGTAGGACACCTAAAGGCGAACCGTAATGGCCTCATCTTCGGCAGGCTCCTCCGATTTTTTTCGATTTTTTTTTCAATTTTTTTTCTTTCTTTCTTTTTTACGTTGTGCTGACCCTTGTTCTTTAAATGATGCTATCCCGAGGAGGACACTTAAAGCGGAGCCGTAATGGCCTCATCTTCGGCAAGCTCCTACGATTTTATTTTCTGGATTTTTTTTCCAATTTTTTGTTATTCTGACCCTTGTTCTTTAAATACGCTATACAGAGGAAGACACTGATGTGTGGAAAACGATCCAACACAAAACTCACCGGCAAGTGTACCGGGTCGCATCAAGTAATAATAACTCACATGAGTGAGGTCGATCCCACAGGATTGAAGGATTGAGCAATTTTAGTTTAGTGGTTGATTTAGTCAAGCGAATCAAGTTTTGGTTGAGTGATTTGTGTTTAACAAGAAGTAAATGACAGTAAAAGTAAAGGGGGAAGGGAAAAGTGTAGTAAATTAAAGAACAGGAAAATAAATCATCAGAATCTTAAAGAACAAGAAAGTAAATGACTGAAACTTAAAGTGCAAGAAATGTAAATTGCAGTAACTTAAATGGCAAGAAAGATAAATTGCTTGAATGTAAAAGGGATTTGAGGACTGGGATTGCAGAATCTAAACAAAGAGAAAGTAAATTGCAACAATGGATTGCAGGATCTAAACAAAGAAGAAGTAAATTGCAGCAATCAATTAAATAGACGATGAATTGGAGTAAACTGAAATTCAAACAGAATAGGAAATTAAAATGCAGCAAGGTTCACAGAAGAACCAAAAGTACAATTGGGTCTCAGGTCTCAAGAGACTAGGTAGCAGAGCCTAGATCTCTATTTGCCTTCCTAGATCCAAGTTAACAAAGCAATTGACAAGAATTAGAAGAGAAAGCGGTAAAGAAAATGTAAATGGATTCAATTATGCAGAAAGAGGATTGAAGAGAATTTGAATGGGAATTGAGACAGAATTTCCTCAATTTCTCACACCCAAAACTCAGAAACATAAGATTAGAAATGCTCAGGCAAGAATGAGGAAGAAGGGAGATCAATCCTCCTCCTCAGTTCTCAGAATTCTCAGTAAAGTCACCCAAGAACAATTGCCAAAGCTCAAAAGAAAGGTGAAAGTAAAATTTAAAAGTAAGTGTAAAAGTAAAAGTTCAAGGTCCTAATTACATCAAACTAGCTTCTATTTATACCCTTTCTATTCTTGGATTTTGGGATTTGGATGGGCTTTTGATTTGGTGAAGAAATGAATTGAATTCAAATGGATTTTTAATTTGAATTTTTGGCCCATGAAAAGTCACTCCCAGGAGGCTGCCCTGCCCTTGTGAAGGGCAGGGCAGGATTTGGTGCGTTGTGGTGTGGTCTGGTGCGGCGTGGTGCGAGCTTGGCGCGGCCTTGGTACGTGAAATGCTGCCCTGCCCGCGCCAAGGGCAGGGCAGGAAAAGTTGGTGCGCCAGAACGTGCCATGGTGCTGCCAGAATCCAGAATTGGTGCGCCAGACTCAGAAAATTTCCTTGGTGCATGGGATGCTGCCCTGCCCTCGCGGAGGGCAGGGCAGGAAATTTTGGTGCTGCCAGGGTCGAGCTTCGTTGCACGCTGGTGCTGCCAGGAGAGAATTGGTGCTAGATGCTGCCAGGAACGAGAATTGGTGCGCCAGAATTGCTTATTGGTGCGCCACACACAAGATTCTGCCCTGCCCGCGCAGAGGGCAGGGCAATGTTCCCTCTTTCACGTCCCGTGTTCGAAACACGGCTGTGGCACACATTTAATTAATTTCCTTGGTTTCTTGGCACGGCACTCAACCTTAGGTCCTAGCTTCCTCATGGTTCCTTGTTCGAGTCTTGTGGCATGCATGGGTGACATTTTTCCCTTGAATTTCTTCCTTAGAGAGCCCGATACTGCCCTTGTGGAGGGCAGGGCAAGGTTCTCTTCCTCTTGGTCCCAAGGCACATTTTGTGCTCTGCCCTTGTAGTGGGCAGGGCAGGGTTGCCTTCTCTTCTTGGTTCCCTTATGTTGCCCTCCTAGAGGGCAGTCTGCCCTTGTGGAGGGCAATGTTGCCTCCCCCTTTGCCTGGCGGGCAGTGTGCCCTTGTGGAGGGCAATGTTTGCCTCCCCCTTGCATGCGGCACGCTTCCTATGGCTTTGGTCACGCTTTCCTTTCCTTGGGCTACACTTCTTAGGCCACGCTTTTCCTTTTCTTTTCTTTTCTTCACCTACAATAAACCAAAACAACACTCCAAGTATCACTAAATTCAAGAGGCTTATAAATCAATTAAAATTCAATTAAAATTAGCTCAAACCTAATGGATTAACATTAATTTCATGGTGGTTGCTTGATTTAAAGAAGTTATGCATTTTCACTCCAAATCACTTACTTAGGATACAAGAAAGTGCATAAATGCTAACAAAACAAGTGAAATTAGCTTGAAAAATGGGTATATGATGACTTGTCATCAGACACCAAAAGGCGAGCCGTAATAGCCTCATCATCGGCAGGCTCATCCGATTTTTTTTTCGATTTTTTTTTCAATTTTTTTCTTTCTTTCTTTTTTACGTTGTGCTGACCCTTGTTCTTTAAATGATGCTATCCCGAGGATGACACTTAAAGGGGAGCCGTAATGGCCTCATCTTCGGCAGGCTCCTCCGGTTTTATTTTCCAGATTTTTTTTCCAGTTTTTTTTTATTCTGACCCTTGTTCTTTAAATACGCTATACAGAGGAGGACACCAAAAGGCGAGCCGTAATAGCCTCATCATCGGCAGGCTCATCCGATTTTTTTCGATTTTTTTTTACGTTGTTGTGACCCTTGTTCTTTAAATGACGCTATCTCGAGGAGGACACATAAAGGGGAGCCGTAATGGCCTCATCTTCGGCAGGCTCCTCCGGTTTTTCTTTTTTTCCGAATTTTTTCCAGCTTTTTTTTCCATTTTTACTTTGTGCTGACCCTTGTTCTTTAAATGACGCTATCCAGAGGAGGATACCTAAAGGTGAGCCATAATGGCCTCATCTTCGGCAGGCTCCTCCGGTTTTTTTTTCCAGATTTTTTTCCAGCTTTTTTTTTCATTTTTTTTACGTTGTGCTAACCCTTGTTCTTTAAATGACGCTATCCCGAGGAGGACACCTAAAGGGGAGCTGTAATGACCTCTTTTTAGGCAAGCTCCTCCGGTATTTTTTCCGATTTTTTTCCAGCTTTTTTTTCCTTTTTTTTTTACGTTGTGCTGACCCTTGATCTTTAAATGACGCTATCCAGAGGAGGACACCTAAAGGCGAGCCGTAATGGCCTCATCTTCGGTAGGCTCCTCTGGTTTTTTTTCCGGATTTTTTTCCAAGTCTCTTTTTTCAGTTTTTTTACGTTGTGCTGACCCTTGTTCTTTAAATGACGCAATCCAGAGGAGGACACCTAAAGGGAAGCCGTAATGGCTTCATCTTCGGCAGGCTCCTCCGATTTTTTTTTTATTTTTTTCAGTTTTTTTTCTTTCTTTTTTTTTACGTTGTGCTGACCCTTGTTCTTTAAATGATGCTATCCCGAGGAGGACACCTAAAGGGGAGCCGTAATGGCCTCATCTTCGGCAGGCTCCTCCGGTTTTATTTTCCGGATTTTTTTTCAATTTTTTTTATTCTGACCATTATTCTTTAAATGACGCTATACAGAGGAGGACACCAAAAGGCGAGCCATAATAGCCTCATCATCGGCAGGGTCATCCGATTTTTTTTCGATTTTTTTTTACGTTGTTGTGACCCTTATTCATTAAATGACGCTATCTCGAGGAGGACACATAAAGGGGAGCCGTAATGGCCTCATCTTCGGCAGGCTCCTCCGGTTTTTCTTTTTTTCCGAATTTTTTTCTAGCTTTTTTTTTCCATTTTTTTACTTTGTGCTGACCCTTGTTCTTTAAATGACGCTATCCAGAGGAGGACACTTAAATGCGAGCCATAATGGCCTCATCTTCGGCAGGCTCCTCCAGTTTTTTTTTCCAGATTTTTTTCCAGCTTTTTTTTATTTTTTTTACGTTGTGCTAACCCTTGTTCTTTAAATGACGCTATCCCGAGGAGGACACCTAAAGGGGAGCCGTAATGAGCTCTTCCTCGGCAAGCTCTTCCGGTATTTTTTTCGATTTTTTCCAGCTTTTTTTTCCTTTTTTTTTAACGTTGTGCTGACCCTTGATCTTTAAATGACGATATCCAGAGGAGGACACCTAAAGGCGAGCCGTAATGGCCTCATCTTCGGTAGGCTCCTCCGGTTTTTTTTTTATTTTTTTCAATTTTTTTTCTTTCTTTTTTTTTACGTTGTGCTGACCCTTGCTCTTTAAATGATGCTATCCCGAGGAACCTAAAGGGGAGCCGTAATGGCCTCAGCTTCGGCAGGCTCCTCCGGTTTTATTTTCCGGATTTTTTTTTTCAAGTTTTTTTTATTCTGACCATTGTTCTTTAAATGACGCTATATAGAGTAGGACACCAAAAGGCGAGCCGTAATAGCCTCATCATCGGCAGGGTCATCCGATTTTTTTTCCGATTTTTTTTACGTTGTTGTGACCCTTTTTCTTTAAATGACGATATCTCGAGGAGGACACATAAAGGGGAGCCGTAATGGCCTCATCTTCGGCAGGCTCCTCCGGTTTTTCTTTTTTTCCGAATTTTTTTCCAGCGTTTTTTTTTTTCATTTTTTTACTTTGTGCTGACCCTTGTTCTTTAAATGACGCTATCCAGAGGAGGACACCTAAAGGCGAGCCATAATGGCCTCATTTTCGGCAGGCTCCTCGAATTTTTTTTCGATTTTTTTTCTTTCTATCTTTTTTACGTTGTGCTGACCCTTGTTCTTTAAATGATGCTATCCCGAGGAGGACACCTAAAGGGGAGCTGTAATGGCCTCATCTTCGGTAGGCTCCTCCGGTTTTATTTTCCGGATTTTTTTTCCAGTTTTTTTTATTCTGACGCTTGTTATTTAAATGACGCTATACAGAGGAGGACACCAAAAGGCGAGCCGTAATAGCCTCATCATCGGCAGGCTCATCCGATTTTCTTTTTCGATTTTTTTTTACATTGTTGTGACCCTAGTTCTATAAATGACGCTATCTCGAGGAGGACACATAAAGGGGGGCCGTAATGGCCTCATCTTCAGCAGGCTCCTCCGAGTTTTCTTTTTTTTCGAAATTTTTTCCAGCTTTTTTTTTCCATTTTTTTACTTTGTGCTGACCCTTGTTCTTTAAATGACACTATCCAGAGGAGGACACCTAGAGGCGAGCCATAATGGCCTCATCTTCGGCAGGCTCCTCCGGTTTTTTTTCCAGATTTTTTTCCAGCTTTTTTTCATTTTTTTTACGTTGTGCTAACCCTTGTTCTTTAAATGATGCTATCCCGAGGAGGACACCTAAAGCAGAGCCGTAATGGCCTCTTCTTCGGCAAGCTCCTCCAGTTTTTTTTTCGTTTTTTTCCAGCTTTTTTTTTCCTTTTTTTTTACGTTGTGCTGACCCTCGTTCTTTAAATGACGCTATCTAGAGGAGGACACCTAAGGGCGAGCGGTAATGGCCTCATCTTCGGCATGCTCCTTCGATTTTTTTTCCAATTTTTTTCAGTTTTTTTTTTTACATTGTGCTCACCCTTGTTCTTTAAATGACGCTATCTAGAGGAGGACACCTAAAGGCGAGCCATAATGGCCTCATCTTTGGCAGGCTCTTCCGGTTATTTTTCCAGTTTTTTTTATAACATTGTGCTGACACTTGTTCTTTAATTGATGCTATCCAGAGTAGGACACCTAAAAACGAGCCGTAATGGCCTCATCTTTGGCAGCCTCCTCCGATATTTTTTTCGTTTTTTTTTCAATTTTTTTCTTTCTTTCTTTTTTACGTTGTGCTGACACTTGTTCTTTAAATGATGCTATCCCGAGGAGGACACTTAACGGGGAGCCATAATGGCCTCATCTTCGGCAGGCTCCTCTGGTTTTATTTTCCGGATTTTTTTCCACTTTTTTTTTATTCTGACCCTTGTTCTTTAAATGACGCTATACAGAGGAGGACACCAAAAGCCGAGCCGTAATAGCCTCATCATCGGCATGCTCATCCGATTTTTTTTCGGTTTTTTTTTACGTTGTTGTGACCCTTGTTCTTTAAATGACGCTATCTCGAGGAGGACACATAAAGGGGAGCCGTAATGGCCTCATCTTCGGCAGGCTCCTCCGGTTTTTCTTTTTTTCCGAATTTTTTCCAGCTTTTTTTTCCATTTTTTTACTTTGTGCTGACCCTTGTTCTTTAAATGACGCTATCCAGAGGAGGAGACCTAAAGGCGAGCCATAATGGCCTCATCTTCGGTAGGCTCCTCCGGTTTTTTTTTCCAGATTTTTGTCCAGCTTTTTTTTTTCATTTTTTTACCTTGTGCTAACCCTCGTTCTTTAAAGGACGCTATCCCGAGGACGACTCCTAAAGGGGAGCCGTAATGACCTCTTCTTCGGCAAGCTCCTCCGATATTTTTTCCGATTTTTTTCCAGCTTTTTTTTCCTTTTTTTTTACGTTGTGCTGACCCTTGATATTTAAATGACGCTATCCAGAGGAGGACATCTAATGGCGAGCCGTAATGGCCTCATCTTCGGTAGGCTCGTCCGGTTTTTTTTTTCGGATTTTTTTCCAGCTCTCTTTTTTCTTTTTTTTTTTTCGTTGTGCTGACCCTTTTTCTTTAAATGACGCTATCCAGAGGAGGATACCTAAAGGCGAGCCGTAATGGCCTCATCTTCGGCAGGCTCCTCCGATTTTTTTTAGTTTTTTTTTTACATTGTGCTCACCCTTGTTCTTTAAATGAAGATATCTAGAGGATGACACCTAAAGTCGAGCCGTAATGGCCTCATCTTTGGCAGGCTCTTCTGATTTTTTTTCCAGTTTTTTTTATAACGTTGTGCAGACCCTTGTTCTTTAAATGATGCTATCCAGAGTAGGACACCTAAAGGCGAGCCGTAATGGCCTCATCTTCGGCAGGCTCCTCCGATTTTTTTTTCAGTTTTTTTCTTTCTTTTTTTTACGTTGTACTGACCCTTGTTCTTTAAATGATGCTATCCCGAGGAGGACACCTAAAGGGAAGCCGTAATGGCCTCATCTTCGGCAGGCTCCTCCGGTTTTTCTTTTTTTCCAAATTTTTTTCCAGCTTTTTTTTCATTTTTTACTTTGTGCTGACCCTTGCTCTTTAAATGATGCTATCCAGAGGAGGACACCTAAAGACGAGCCATAATGGCCTCATTTTCAGCAGGCTCCTCCAGTTTTTTTTCCAGTTTTTTTCCAGCTTTTTTTTCATTTTTTTACGTTATGCTAACCCTTGTTCTTTAAATGACGCTATCCCGAGGAGGACACCTAAAGGGGAGCCGTAATGGCCTCTTCTTCGGCAAGCTCCTGCGGTATTTTTTCTGATTTTTTTCCAGCTTTATTTCCTTTTTTTTTTACGTTGTGCTGACCCTTGATCTTTAAATGACGCTATCCAGAGGAGGACACCTAAAGGGGAGCCGTAATGGCTCATCTTCAGCAGGCTCCTCCGGTTTTTCTTTTTTCCGAATTTTTTTCCAGCTTTTTTTTCATTTTTTACTTTGTGCTGACCCTTGCTCTTTAAATGATGCTATCCAGAGGAGGACACCTAAAGGCGAGTCATAATGGCCTCATTTTCGGCAGGCTCCTCCAGGTTTTTTTCCAGTTTTTTTTCCAGCTTTTTTTTTTCATTTTTTTTACGTTGTGCTAACCCTTGTTCTTTAAATGACGCTATCCCGAGGAGGACACCTAAAGGGGAGCCGTAATGGCCTCTTCTTCGGCAAGCTCCTCCGGTATTTTTTCTGATTTTTTTCCAGCTTTATTTCCTTTTTTTTTTACGTTGTGCTGACCCTTGATCTTTAAATGACGCTAAGAGGGGGACACCTAAAGGCGAGCCACAATGGCCTCATCTTCGGTAGGCTCCTCCGATTTTTTTATCTTTTTTTACGTTGTGCTGATCGGTTATTTTTCCATTTTTTTATATGTTGTGCTGACCGGTTTTTTTAATTTTTTTTACGTTGTGCTGCCCCTAGTTCTTTAAATGACGTTATCCAAAGGAGGACACCTAAATGCGAGCCGTAATGGCCTCATCTTCGGCAGGCTCCTCCGACTTTTTTTCCAATTTTTTTTCAATTTTTTTTACATTGTGCTCACCCTTGTTCTTTAAATGACGCTAACAAGAGGAGGACACCTAAAGGCGAGCCGTAATGGCCTCATCTTTGGCAGGCTCTTCCGGTTTTTTTTTCAGTTTTTTTTATAACGTTGTGCTGACCCTTGTTCTTTAAATGATGTTATCCAGAGTAGGACACCTAAATGCGAGCCGTAATGGCCTAATCTTCGGCAGGCTCCTCCGATTTTTTTTTTTATTTTTTTCAGTTTTTTTTCTTTCTTTCTTTTTTACGTTGTGCTGACCATTGTTCTTTAAATGATGCTATCTCGAGGAGGACACCTAAAGGGGAGCTGTAATGGCCTCATCTTCGGCAGGCTCCTCCGATTTTATTTTCTGGATTTTTTTCCAGTTTTTTTTTATTCTGACCCTTATTCTTTGAATGACGCTATACAAAGGAGGATACCAAAAGGCGAGTCGTAATAGCCTCATCATCGGCAGGCTTGATGACAAGTCATCATATACCCATTTTTCAAGCTAATTTCACTTGTTTTAGTAGTCTTTATGCACTTTCTTGCATCCTAAGTAAGTGATTTGGAGTGAAAATGCATAACTTCTTTAAATCAAACAACCACCATGAAATTAATGTTAACTCATGAGGTTTAAGCTAATTTTAATTGAATTTTAATTGATTTATAAGCCTTGTGAATTTAGTGATACTTGGAGTGGTTGTTTTGGTTTATTGTAGGTGAAGAAAAGAATAAAAGAAAAGCGTGGCCTAAGAAAGTGTGGCCAAAGGAGAAAAAGGCGTGGCTTATGAAGGAGGGAAGCAAGCATTGCCCTCCACAAGGGCACACTGCCCTCTAGGAGGGCAACATAAGGGAACAAAGCATGAAAGGCAACTCTGCCTTGCCCACTACAAGGGCAGAGCACAAATCTGTGCCTTGGAATCAAGAAGAACAAAACCTTGCCCTGGCCTCCACAAGGGCAGTATCGGGCCTTCATGGAAAATAAATCAAAGAAAAATGCCTACCAATGCTTGCCACAAGAGTTGAACACGAGACAAGGAGGAAGCAAGGAACTAGGCTTCATTATGGTGCCAAGAAAGCCAAGGAAAATGGGTAGCGTGTGTAGCATCCAAGTTTCGAACACGGGACTTCAGTTTGGAAACACTGCCCTGCCCTCCGCGAGGGCAGGGCAGCATTTTGTTGTGGCACCGCCAGCAAACAAATCTGGCGCACCAAAGCAACTTTCGGCAGCACCAGCAGCGCACCAAGGCACCAATCTGGCGCACCAAATTTTTCTGCCCTGCCCTCCGCGAGGGCAGGGCAGCATCCTGCGCACCACGCCCGCACCACGCACGCACCACGCATCAATTTTCTACCCTGCCCTCCACAAGGGCAGGGCAGCCTCCTGGAAGCTATTGTTTTTGGGCTAAAATTGGATTAAAAATCCAATAAAATTCATTTCTTCACCAAATCAAAAGCCCATCCAAATCCCAAGATCCAAGAATAGAAAGTGTATAAATAGGAGGTAGTTTGATGTAATTAGGACTTTTTACTTGATTTTGGAATTTTGCACTTTCTTTGAGCTTTGATTTTATTTTTGCACTTTGGAACTTCTCTTGGTGTCTTCACTGAGATTTCAGAGAATTAGGGAGGAGAATTGATCTCTCTTCTTCCTCGTTCTTGCTTGGGCATTTTTAATTTCCTTGTTTTGAGTTTTGGGTGTTAAGAATTGAGGAAATTCTGTCTCAATCTCCACTCAAGAGCTCTTTAATTTCTCTTCTGCATAATTGAATTCAATTTCATTTCCTTTACTGCTTCTTCTTCAATTTATTGTCAATTGCTTTGAGAACTTGGATCTGGGAAGGCAATTGAGATCTAGGCTTTGCTACCTAGTCTATGAAGTCCTGAGATCCCAATTTCCTTTGGTTCTTCTGTGAACCTTTGCTGCACTTAATTTCTTTACTGTTTGAGTTCTAATTGCTTCTAATTTAATTTCTGCTCTATTAATTGTGGCAATTCAATTTCTCTTTGCTTAGATTCTGAAATCCCAGTCCTCAAGTCCCTTTTATATTCAAGCAATTTACATTTCTTGCTATTTAAGTTACTGCACTTTACATTTCTTGCACTTTAAGTTTCAGTCATTTAATTTCTTGTTCTTTAAGATTCAGCAAGTTTACTTTCCTGCTCCTTAATTTACTGCAATTTCCCCTTCTCCCTTTACATTCCAAGCAATCTAGCTTCTGTTAAATACAACCCACTCAACCAAAACTTAATTCGATTGACTAAATCAACCACTAAACTAAAATTGCTCAATCCTTCAATCCCTGTGGGATCGACCTCACTCATGTGAGTTATTTTTACTTGATGCGACCCGGTACACTTGCCGGTGAGTTTTGTGTTAGATCATTTTCTACACATCAAGGCTCATCCGATTTTCTTTTTCGATTTTTTTTTACATTGTTGTGACCCTTGTTCTTTAAATGACGCTATCTCGAGGAGGACACATAAAGGGGAGCTGTAATGGCCTCATCTTCGGCAGGCTCCTCCGATTTTTCTTTTTTTCGAAATTTTTTCCAGCTTTTTTTTTCCATTTTTTTACTTTGTGCTGACCCTTGTTCTTTAAATGACGCTATCCAGAGGAGGACACCTAAAGGCGAGCCATAATGGCCTCATCTTCGGCAGGCTCCTCCGGGTTTTTTTTTTTCCAGATTTTTTTCCAGCTCTCTTTTTTCATTTTTTTTACGTTGTGCTGACCCTTGTTCTTTAAATGACGCTATCCAGAGGAGGACACCTAAAGGTGAGCCGTAATGGCTTCATCTTCGGCAGGCTCCTCCGATTTTTTTTAGTTTTTTTTTTTTACATTGTGCTCACCCTTGTTCTTTAAATGAAGATATCTAGAGGAGGACACCTAAAGGCGAGCTGTAATGGCCTCATCTTTGGCAGGCTCTTCTGATTTTTTTTCCAGTTTTTTTTATAACGTTGTGCAGACCCTTGTTCTTTAAATGATGCTATCCAGAGTAGGACACCTAAAGGCGAGCCGTAATGGCCTCATCTTCGGCAGGCTCCTCCGATTTTTTTTTTATTTTTATTCAGTTTTTTTTCTTTTTTTTTTACGTTTTGCTGACCCTTGTTCTTTAAATGATGCTATCCCGAGGAGGACACCTAAAGGGGAGCCGTAATGGCCTCATCTTCGACAGGCTCCTCCGGTCTTATTTTCCGGATTTTTTTTCAACTTTTTTTTATTCTGACCATTGTTCTTTAAATGATGCTATACAGAGGAGGACACCAAAAGGCGAGCCGTAATAGCCTCATCATCGGCAGGGTCATCCGATTTTTTTTACGTTGTTGTGACCCTTGTTCTTTAAATGACGCTATCTCGAGGAGGACACATAAAGGGGAGCCGTAATGACCTCATCTTCGGCAGGCTCCTCCGGTTTTTCTTTTTTTCCGAATTTTTTTCCAGCTTTTTTTTTTCATTTTTTACTTTGTGCTGACCCTTGTTCTTTAAATGACGCTATCCAGAGGAGGACACCTAAAGGCGAGCCATAATGGCCTCATCTTCGGTAGGCTCCTCCGGTTTTTTTCCAGATTTTTTTCCAGCTTTTTTTTTCATTTTTTTTACGTTGTGCTAACCCTTGTTCTTTAAATGACGCTATCTCGAGGAGGACACCTAAAGGGGAGCCGTAATGGCCTCTTCTTCGGCAAGCTCCTCTAGTGTTTTTTCTGATTTTTTTCCAGCTTTTTTTTCTTTTTCTTTTTACGTTGTGCTGACCCTTGATCTTTAAATGACGCTATCCAGAGGGGGACACCTAAAGGCGAGCCGTAATGGCCTCATCTTCGGCAGGCTCCTCCGATTTTTTTCTGTTTTTTTTTTTTACGCTGTGCTGACCCTTGTTCTTTAAATGACGCTATCCAGAGGAGGACACCTAAAGGCGAGCCGTAATGGCATCATCTTCGGCAGTCTCCTCCTATTTTTTTTCCGGTTTTTTTTTCATTTTTTTCTTTTTTACGTTGTGCTAACCCTTGTTCTTTAAATGACGCTATCCAGAGGAGGACACCTAAAGGCGAGCCGTAATGGTCTCATCTTCGGCAGGCTCCTCTGATTTTTTTTGTTTTTTTTCATTTTTTTTTACGTTGTGCTGACCCTTGTTTTTTAAATGACGTTATCCCGATGAGGACACCTAAAGGGGAGCCGTAATGGCCTCATCTTCGGCAGGCTCCTCTGATTTTTTTTCCGGACTTTTTTTTCCAACTTTTTTTCCTTTTTTTACGTTGTGCTGACCCTTGTACTTTAAATGATTCTATCCAGAGGAGGACACCTAAAGGCTAGCCGTAAAGGCCTCATCTTCGGCAGGTTCCTCCAATTTTTTTCCAATATTTTTTTTACGTTATGCTGACCCTTGTTCTTTCAATGACGCTATCTCGAGGAGGACACCTAAACAGGAGCCGTAATGGCCTCATCTTCGGCAGGCTCCTCCGGTTTTTTGTTCCGGAATTTTTTTCAATTTTTTTTTACGTTGTGCTGACCCTTGTTCTTTAAATGACGCTATCTAAAGGAAGACACCTAAGGATAGCCGTAATAGCCTCATCTTCGGCAAGCTTCTCCGATTTTTTTCCCGTTTTTTTTACGTTGTGCTGACCCTTGTTCTATAAATGACGCTATCCAGAGAAGGACACCTAAAGGCGAGCCATAATGACCTCATCATCGACAGGTTCCTCCATTTTTTTTCGAATTTTTTTCCAAATTTTTTTTCCAGTTTTTTTTTACGTTATGCTGACCTTTGTTCTTTAAATGATGCTATCCGGAGCAGGGGACACCTAAAGGCGAGCCGTAATGGCCTCTTCTTCGACAGGCTCATCTGATTTTTTTTTCTGATTATTTTTTCAGTTTTTTTTTTTACGTTGTGCTGACCCTTGTTCTTTAAATGACGCTATCCCGAGGACGACACCTAGAGGGGAGCGGTAATGGCCTCATCTTTGGCAGGCTCCTCCGGTTTTTTTTCGAAATTTTTTCCAGCTTTTTTTTTCAATTTTTTTTACGTAGTGCTGACCCTTGTTCTTTAAATGACGTTATCCAGAGGAGGACACCTAAAAGGCGAGCCGTAATGGCCTCATCTTTGGCAGGCTCATCCTATTTTTTCAGTTTTTTTTTTTTATTTTTACGTTGTGCTGACCCTTGTTCTTTAAATGATGCTATCCCGAGGAGGACACCTAAAGGGGAGCCGT
>NC_029776.3:61895178-61897122 GCF_000817695.3 Arachis duranensis | reverse complement strand
AAATTTTTTTTCCAGTTTTTTTTTGTTCTGAACATTGTTCTGTAAATGACGCTATACAGAGGAGGACACCTAAAGGCGAGCCGTAATGACCTCATCTTCGGCAGGCTTATCCGATTTTTTTCAATTTTTTTTTCAGTTTTTTTTAACGTTTTGCTGACCCTTGTTCTTTAAATGACGCTATCCCAAGGAGTACACCTAAAGGGGAGCCGTAATGGCCTCATTTTCGGCAGGCTCCTCCGGTTTTTTTTTTCGGATTTTTTTTCAGCTTTTTTTTCCAGTTTTTTTTTAACGTTGTGCTGACCCTTGTTCTTTAAATGACGCTATCCAGAGGAGGACACCTAAGGGCGAGCCGTAATGGCCTCATCTTCGGCAGGCTCCCTCGATTATTTTTCCCCAATTTTTTTTAGTTTTTTTTATTTATATTGTACTCACCCTTGTTCTTTAAATGACGCTATCCAGAGGAGGACACCTAAAGGCCAGCCGTAATTGCCTCATCTTCGGTAGGCTCCTACGTTTTTTTCCGGTTTTTTTCAGTTTTTTTCTTTTTTTTTTTTTACGTTGTGCTGACCCTTGTTCTTTAAATGACGCTATCCAAGAGGACACCTAAAGGCGAGCCATAATGGCCTCATCTTCGGCAGGCTCCTCCGATTTTTTTTTTATGTTGTTCTCACCATTGTTTTTTAAATGACGCTATCCAGAGGAGGACACCTAAGGGTGAGCCGTAATAGCCTCATCTTCGGCAGGCTCCTACGGTTTTTTTTTCCAGTTTTTTTTCATTTTTTTTACGTTGTGCTGACCCTTGTTCTTTAAATGACGCTATCCATAGGAGGACACCTAAAGGCGTAATAGTCTCATCTTCGGCAAGCTCCCCTGATTTTTTTTCCTGTTATTTTTTTTTACGTTGTGCTGACCCTTGTTCTTTAAACGTTATCCAAAGGAAGACACCTAAAGGCAAGCCGTAATGGCCTCATCTTCGGCAGGCTCCTCCGATTTTTTTTTTATTTTTTTTATTTACATTGTTCTCACCCTTGTTATTTAAATGACTCTATCCAGAGGAGGACACCTAAAGGCGAGCCGTAATAGCCTCATCTTTGGCAGGCTCCTCTAGTTTTTTTCCAGTTTCTTTTTAACGTTGTGCTGACCCTTGTTCTTTAATTGACGCTATACAGAGGAGGACACCTAACGGCGAGAGGTAATAGCCTCATTTTCGGCAGGCTCATCCGATTTTTTTTCCAATTTGTTTACGTTGTTGTGACCCTTGTTCTTTAAATGACGCTATCCCGAGGAGGACACCTAAAAGGGAGCCGTAATGGCCTCATCTGCGGTAGGCTCATCCGAATTTTTTTTCCACTTTTTTTTTATGTTATGCTGACCCTTGTTCTTTAAATGACGCTATCCCGAGGAGGACATCTAAAGGGAAGCCGTAATGGCCTCATCTTTGGCAGGCTAATCCGGTTTTTTTTTTCGGATTTTTTTCCAGCTTTTTTTCCTTTTTTTTTAATGTTGTGCTGACCTTTGTTCGTTAAATGACGCTATCCAGAGTAGGACACCTAAAGGCGAGCCGTAATGGCCTCATCTTCGGCAGGCTCCTCCGATTTTATTTTCCGGATTTTTTTACATTTTTTTATTCTGACCCTTGTTCTTTCAATGATGCTATACAGAGAAGGACACCTAAAGGCGAACCGTAATAGCCTCATCTTTGCCAGGCTCAACCGATTTTTTTCCGATTTTTTTACATTATTGTGACCGTTGTTCTTTAAATGACGATATCTCGAGGAGGACACCTAAATGGGAGCCGTAATGGCCTTATCTATGGCAGGCTCATCCGATTTTTTTTTGCTTTTTTTTTTTTTACGTTGTGTTGACCCTTGTTCTTTAAATGACGCTATCCCGACGAGGACACCTAAAGGGGAGCCGTAATGGCCTCATCTTTGGCAGGCTCAT
>NC_029776.3:61888959-61895112 GCF_000817695.3 Arachis duranensis | reverse complement strand
TGACCCTTGTTCTTTAAATGACGTTATCCAGAGGAGGACACCTAAAGGCGAGCCGTAATGGCCTCATCTTCGGCAGGCTCCTCCGATTTTTTTCCAGATTTTTTTTAGTTTTTTTATTTACATTGTGCTCACCCTTGTTCTTTAAATGACGCTATCTAGAGGAGGACAACTAAAGGCGAACCGTAATGGCCTCATCTTCGGCAGGCTCCTCTGTTTTTTTTCAGTTTTTTTCCAGTATTTTTTTTATGTTGTGCTGACCCTTGTTCTTTAAATGACGCTATCCAGAGCAGGACACCTAAAGGCGAGTCGTAATGGCCTCATCTTCGGCAGGCTCCTCCGATTTTTTTTAGGTTGTGCTCACCCTTGTTCTTTATATGACGCTATCCAGAGGAGGACACCTAAAGGCGAGCCGTAATGGCTGATGGTGTTTTTGCGGAAAACGAATCTCCAACACACAAATCCAACCGGCAAGTATACCGGGTCGGATCAAGTAATAATAACTCACAAGAGTGAGGTCGATCCCACAGGGATTGATGGATCAAGCAACTTTAGTGGGTGATTAGTTTAGTCAAGCTAACATTTAAGTGAATTGTGTGATGTTGATCATTAGAAAGTAAAATTGCAATGAATTTAAAGTGCAGAAAGTAAAAATGGACAGAAACTTAAAGAGCAAGAAATGTAAATTAACAGAATCTTAAATGACAAGAAATGTAAATTGCAGGAAATGTAAAAGGGAGTGGGTGCAGGGAAATTAAAACTTCAACAAGAAAATGTAAAGTGCAATCAAGCAAAGAAGTAAAAGATGAAGTAAGTGCAGCAGATTCAAACAGAAATAAAAAAATTGCTTGAAGAACAAGACAGAAAGAAACTTAGCTCAATTGTAAAATCTAAAAGAGAATTTGAGGATCCAAGAAGAGCAATAAACTCAGGAAGCAAATCTGGATCTCAATTCTCCTTTGCTCAGTCAGAAAATATATTGCAGAAGAAACTGAGGTTTAAAAAATAGCAGAGAAGATTAAAA
Source organism: Arachis duranensis (assembly GCF_000817695.3). Classification (NCBI taxonomy): domain Eukaryota; kingdom Viridiplantae; phylum Streptophyta; class Magnoliopsida; order Fabales; family Fabaceae; genus Arachis; species Arachis duranensis. Next base: position 61,894,091 of record NC_029776.3, on the reverse strand, counting down.
CCCAATCCTTAGATCAATTGAGAGGAAGAGTGGAAGATGATTCTCAGAATTTGAATCAATGGAGCTCTTCAACCTCAATTCAAGATCCAAAACAGAAAAGCTAGAGTTGCAGAAGAAAAAGATTTAAAACAGCAAATGAATTTTGAATTATGCAGAAAGATTAACAAGAGATCTCAAGGTGGAATTGAAACAGAAGTTCTTCAATTCTCCACCCAAGATCCAAAAAATTAAAAATAAATTCACAAAATGAAATTCCTAATCTAGCTTGTTCTTGTGCCTTTGAGTGATGATGTGGGCTTTGCTTGCTTTGGATTTGAGGAGAAATGGGTTTGGTTGGCCTTGATTCAATTTGGTGAGGAATTGAATTAAATTGAATTTTGGTTGATTTTGGCCCATATGTTGCTCCCAGGAGGCTGCCCTGCCCTTGTGGAGGGGTGGAGGGCAGAGCAGGGAAATTGTGTGTGCGGCTCATTGCGTGCGAGCTTGGTGTGTGAGGATGCTGCCCTGCCCTTGTGGAGGGCAGGGCAATGTTGCCTTGGTGTGTCTTGTGCGCGCACCATGTTCCTTGACCGTGCCATGATGCGCTTGTGTGCGCCAAGGAGTAGCGCCTAAGCCTTTACTTCCTTGAAGGTCTTGTGTTCGAACCTTGGTGATAGCACTTGAGGAGCAATTTTTCCTTGATTTTCCATGAAGAGAGCACGACATTGCCCTGCTCTCCAAGACGGCAGGGCAGAAAATTGAGCGCTACTTTGTTTTGGAGTGAGGCTCCAGCTTTGAGCCTTGGTGGAAGCACTTTGGTTTATTTTCTCTTATTTTTGGCTCTTAAAGATGCCTTTCATTCTTGCCACAATTGTACTCCAAATATGGATTGCTATATATCGTTGGAAAGCTATGAATGTCAGCTTTCCAACGCAACTGAAAGCACATCAATTGGACGTCTGTAGCTCAAGTTATAGCCCTTTGAAGGAGGCATGGTCATGCTGTGAGCGCCCAGATTTTACCTTAGCGAAAATTCTTGCTTCCAACCTCACTTTGCATCACGATTCTGCCCTACCCTTGGCAAGAGCAGGCCAGTGTGTGCTGATTGCCTATTCTCCTTTGATTTGGTCATGGGCCACGCTTTTAAAAGCGTGGCCTAAGGCTCCAAAGTGTGCTCCAACTTCAAAGTGTGTCCCAAAGCTCTTTTTTTCTTCCTTTTTTTGTGCTTCTTTGCTTCTTTTTCTTCTTATTTCCTACAAGATTTATAAAATTAAAAGATCAAGGAAATATACCATTTAAGCACAAAAGCATTCAATATTTAAGCACAAATCATCAATTTCTTGTATGAAAAAGCATAGAAAAATAGGTATATGATGACATGTCATCATAATCCCTGAAAGAGACCTGACGAAGGTCCAGGAAAGAGGATTACAGAAATAAAGGGAATCAACGCAAAGAAATCAGTTGGAAAAACACCAAAAATACCTACAAAAACGAGAAAACAAGTCGGATCCACACAATTACAGAGGACCCAAGCTACAAACGATAAGCACGAGAGCATGCTACAATCACAAAAGAAATGTAAATGATTGATGCTTGTATCTAGCTCAATTTATGAAATCTTTTCCTTATAATTTTTCCTTGAAACAAGCATTTGATTTTTTTTTATTAGCTTCTCCTTTTGGGTGCTTTGCCCCATGAGTTAATAACAAAGCTACGACTTCTAAATGTTTTGTTTTCAAGTATTACCACTTGATACATAAGCACCACAAGCATTTAATTAGAGGACTTCATTAAGCTCATTTTTCTTTTCTTTTCTTGACTCTCTAATCATTGATGCTCATAACCTTGAGCTTTGAGGGAGTGCTTTTGCACTTGAGCCTAGCCTTGACTTCTAAGTGTTTTGTTTTCAAGCATTTGGCTTGATACAGAAACACCACAAGTACTTAACAAGTGAATTGCCATTGGTACTCAGAGCCTTCAGCTTTCTCATTCCTTCCCTTTTTCTTTTCTTGCTTTAATTGTATTTGCTTCTTCAAGGTTTTCATGATTTCAAAAGATTTCACAAAATATACTAGATGAAAAACTTCAATTAAATAAAATCCAATGCAATTGGCAACAATCAATCATACTAGCTTTCCAATACTTGTATACACATGCTAAAATCTTCTTTAATGCCTTATTTGTTTATGATCATGATGCTTTATTGCTTTTGAATTCACAAAGCTCAAGTTGGTAGTTATAATGCCACAGTAACATGTTACAAACAAAATTCAAGCTATGCTTAGTCATACCACACATGCATACAGAGAATATAAAGACAATCATGCAATTTAAAGTGCGGGAAATAAATGAGAGGAAAAGGAACTTTACAACCTTGCAATTAATCTTCTCTATTGTTGTCATTTTCCTCCCATTCTTCTCCTTCCCATACCAACTCAGAATGCTTGCTTATCCTTAAGCAACAGTTAGGACAATGGTGGTGGAGTCTAAAATGGATCATGAATGTCTTACACAAGAGGATGTCAGTAGCATATGTGTTTAGGCAAGCAAGATTAAGATAACAATCAAGGCACAGAGAAATAAAAACACTATGATTGCAAACATAAGATGGTGTGCATGATACATTGCATAAAAAAATATAAGTGGCACACCAAACTTAGTGTGACAATTTCACTTGGACTTGATGCAAGTATCTAGTAAACATTGGAACCAAATTTTGAACTTAGAATCTTGGTGTGTCACTTTCATTTTTTGATTTGATGCAATCATCCAAAAAGATTCAAAACAATGTGTTGCATGGCAACACCAAACTTAGAATGTAACCATATGCCAATTTATTGAATTTAAACAAAGTAAAGAAAGAAAACAAAGCAGAGAAGAGAAATTATACCTACGGTTGGGTTACCTCCCAACAAGTGCTCTTTTAATGTCATTAGCTTGACATGTTGTTCTTTACTTTCTTCCTCTTCTTCCAGTTTGTTAGGAGGTATGACCTCAAGGGATGAGAAGTTTCAGCTATTGTCCCCTTTCTTGGTTTCCTCTCAGCAAACTTTCTTTTGAAATTGGCTTGGTTGAGCTTGCTTGCTTGATCAGGGGGAGGATTGTTTGCAGTTGACCTTTTCTTGAATGTTGTCCTTGATATCTTGATCACAATCCTCTTCTTGGTGCTTTTGTTAATTGCCTTCACTTCCTTGAATATAAGTTTTGGTTGCTGTGTGATTGTTGGAGTGATTTCTTTATCAAGAGCCTCTTGCATTGGTGGTTCCATGAGCTTTTCCTTCATGTACTTCTCTACTTCAGTTGAGTGTGACTTCTCTTGAATGTCTCCCTCCCTTTCTTCTTCATGATTTTCCATTAATGCCTCTGGGAGGGAATCTTTGTGTTTCATTGTCACCTCAAGTGGCTCTTGTGAATGTAGAATCCTGGGCTCATGTCCAAATACTTCCACCACCTCTTCCTTTTTCATTGAAATTTCACTTGACACAGAGGCTTCCTCATCTTGCTTTTCCATTTCCTCACCCACAAATTGGTCTTCATCCTCTCTGTTTGATGGTTCTAAGTTCCTCCTTGTTTGCTCTAAGGGCTCATTTATCTTCTTGAGGATGATTTCTTTCCAGGATTGGGGTTGTGTGTATTTTTCCACGAGTTTTCTATGTATTTCAATGGCTTGAAGGTAATCCTCATCTGGTGGTTCAAGAGATGAAGGTTGAGAGTAATTTTGGTGACGTGGATATATTGTGGTGAAGCTGTGTTGAGGGGTGTGAAATGAGTTGTGTAATTGATGGGATGACTTGTATGGATTTTGGAGGAAACTTTGTGTTGAGGCATAATCAAGTGATGAAGAACTTTCAAATGAGAAACTGGGACGTGAGGGTGAATGCTCTTTCATTCCTTGGTGATACTCCCAGCCACCATTAGAATAATGACTGGAATCATTTTGTGGTGGTGGGAAGTATCCCATATGATTCTCTTGCTCATCTTGTGTCTCTGAAGCAAATCTCCATGAATTGGAGTGCTCAGACTCTGTTAATTCTTGGTGATATTCCCAGCCACCATTAGAGGGTGGTGATGGTGGGCAATATCCTGTAAAATTTTGTTTGACCATAAGATGAGTTGAACTCCATTTGTATTTTGTAAAATGCAACATTAATGGAAATTAAAATTCATGTCATAGAGACAGAATTTCTTAGTGAGGCAATAACTCAAACACCTTGATTTCAACTTAGAACAGAGAACAAAAACAAAGTAAATGCTTGATCTAGACTTCTCACCCACTTAATCATTGTTGATCTAATCAATCCCCGGAAAATGGCGCCAAAAACTTGATGGTGTTTCTGCGGAAAATGAATTTCCAACACACAAATCCAACCGGCAAGTATACTGGGTCGCATCAAGTAATAATAACTCACAAGAGTGAGGTCGATCCCACAGGGATTGATGGATCAAGCAACTTTAGTGGGTGATTAGTTTAGTCAAGCTAACATTTAAGTGAATTGTGTGAAGTTGATCATTAGAAAGTAAAATTGCAATGAATTTAAAGTGCAGAAAGTAAAAATGGACAGAAACTTAAAGAGCAAGAAATGTAAATTAACAGAATCTTAAATGACAAGAAATGTAAATTGCAGGAAATGTAAAAGGGAGTGGGTGCAGGGAAATTAAAACTTCAATAAGAAAATGTAAAGTGCAATCAAGCAAAGAAGTAAAAGATGAAGTAAGTGCAGCAGATTCAAACAGAAATAAAAAAATTGCTTGAAGAACAAGACAGAAAGAAACTTAGCTCAATTGTAAAATCTAAAAGAGAATTTGAGGATCCAAGAAGAGCAATGAACTCAGGAAGAAAATCTGGATCTCAATTCTCCTTTGCTCAGTCAGAAAATATATTGCAGAAGAAACTGAGGTTTAAAAAATAGCAGAGAAGATTAAAACCCAATCCTTAGATCAATTGAGAGGAAGAGTGGAAGATGATTCTCAGAATTTGAATCAATGGAGCTCTTCAACCTCAATTCAAGATCCAAAACAGAAAAGCTAGAGTTGCAGAAGAAAAAGATTTAAAACAGCAAATGAATTTTGAATTATGCAGAAAGATTAACAAGAGATCTCAAGGTGGAATTGAAACAGAAGTTCTTCAATTCTCCACCCAAGATCCAAAA
>NC_029776.3:61887206-61888830 GCF_000817695.3 Arachis duranensis | reverse complement strand
GTGCGTGCGGCTCATTGCGTGCGAGCTTGGTGTGTGAGGATGCTGCCCTGCCCTTGTGGAGGGTAGGACAATGTTGCCTTGGTGTGTCCTGTGCGCGCACCACTTTCCTTGACCGTGCCATGATGCGCTTGTGTGCGCCAAGGAGTAGCGCCTAAGCCTTTACTTCCTTGAAGGTCTTGTGTTCGAACCTTGGTGATAGCACTTGAGGAGCAATTTTTCCTTGATTTTCCATGAAGAGAGCACGACATTGCCCTGCTCTCCAAGAGGGCAGGGCAGAAAATTGAGCGCTACTTTGTTTTGGAGTGAGGCTCCAGCTTCGAGCCTTGGTGGAAGCACTTTGGTTTATTTTTGCTTATATTTGGCCCTTAAAGATGCCTTTCGTTCCTACCTCAATTTTACGTCAAATATGGATTACTATATATCGTTAGAAAGCTCTGAATGTCAGCTTTCCAACACAACTGGAAGCACATCAATTGGACATCTGTAGCTCAAGTTATAGCCCTTTGAAGGAGGCATGGTCATGCTGTGAGCGCCCAGATTTTAACTTAGCGAAAATTTGCTTCCAACCTCACTTGGTTTCATCATGATATTGCCCTGCCCTTGGCAAGGGCAGGGCAGTGTGCGCTGATTGCTTATTCTCCTTTGATTTGGTCATGCCACACTTTTAAAAGCGTGGCCTAAGGCTCCAAAGTGTGCTCCAACTTCAAAGTGTGTCCCAAAGCTCTTTTTTTCTCCTTTTTTTGTGCTTCTTTGCTTCTTTTTCTTCTTATTTTCTACAAGATTTATAAAATTAAAAGATCAAGGAAATATACCAATTAAGTATAAAAGCATTCAATATTTAAGCACAAATAATCAATTTCTTGTATGAAAAAGCATAGAAAAATAGGTATATGATGACATGTCATCAATGGCCTCATCTTCGGCAGTCTCCTCCTGTTTTTTGTTTCTTTTTTTTTCTTTTTTACGTTGCGCTGACCCTTATTCTTTAAATGACGCTATCCAGAGGAGGACACCTAAAGGCGACCCGTAATGGTCTCATCTTTGGTAGGCTCCTCTGATTTTTTTTTTCCGTTTTTTTTTCATTTTTTTTACGTTGTGCTGACCTTTGTTCTTTAAATGACGCTATCCCGATGAGGATACCTAAAGAGGAGCCGTAATGGCCTCATCTTCGGCAGGCTCCTCTGATTTTTTTTTCGAATTTTTTTTCCAACTTTTTTTCCTTTTTTTTTACGTCGTGCTGACCCTTGTTCTTTAAATGACGCTATCCAGAGGAGGACACCTAAAGGCGTGCCGTAAAGGCTTCATCTTCGGCAGGCTCCTGCGATTTTTTTTTCAATATTTTTTTTTACGTTGTGCTGACCCTTGTTCTTTAAATGACGCTATCTCGAGGAGGACACCTAAACAGGAGCCGTAATGGCCTCATCTTCGGCAGGCTCCTCCGTTTTTTTTTTCCGGATTTTTTTTCCAGTTTTTTTTTTTTTTACGTTGTGCTGACCCTTGTTCTTTAAATGACGCTATCCCGAGGAGGACACCTAAAGGCGAGTTGTATTGGCTTCATCTTTGGCAGGCTCCTCCGATTTTTCTTTTTCCGGTTTTTTTTCCTTATTTTTTTTACGTTTTCCTG
>NC_029776.3:61881918-61887194 GCF_000817695.3 Arachis duranensis | reverse complement strand
CCGTTGTGCTGACCCTTGTTCTTTACATGACGCTATCCAGAGGAGGACACCTAAAGGGGAGCCGTAATGGCCTCATCTTCGGCAGACTCCTCCATTTTTTTTTTCGAATTTTTACCCAAATTTTTTTTCCAGTTTTTTTTTTTTTACGTTGCGCTGACCCCTGTTCCTTGATTAACGCTATCCAGAGCAGGGGACACCTAAAGGCTGACCCTTGTTTCGATTATTTTTTCAGATTTTTTTTACGTTGTGCTGACCCTTGTTATTTTAATGACGCTATCCCGAGGAGGACACCTAAAGGGGAGCGATAATGGCCTCATCTTTGGCAGGCTCCTCCGGTTTTTTTTTTCCAAATTTTTTTTCCAGCTTTTTTTTTCCAGTTTTTTTTTTTACGTAGTGCTTACCCTTGTTCTTTAAATGACGCTATCCAGAGGAGGACTCCTAAAGGCGAGCCGTAATGGCCTCAGCTTCGGCAGGCTCATCCTATTTTTTTCAGTTTTGTTTTATTTTTACGTTGTGCTGACCCTGGTTCTTTAAATGATGTTATCCCGAGGAGGACACCTAAAGGGGAGCCGTACTGGCCTCATCTTCGGCAGGCTCCTCCGATTTTTTTTTTCGGATTTTTTTCCAGCTTTTTTTTCCAGTTTTTTATTCGTTGCGCCGACCCTTGTTCTTTAAATGACGCTATCTAGAGGAGGACACCTAAAGGCGAGTCGTAATGGCCTCATCTTCGGCAGGCTCCTCCGTTTTTTTTTTTCCGGATTTTTTTTCAAGCTTTTTTTTCCAGTTTTTTCTTTTATTCTGACCATTGTTCTGTAAATGACGCTATACAGAGGAGGACACCTAAAGGCGAGCCGTAATGACCTCATCTTCGGCAGGCTTATCCGATTTTTTTAATTTTTTTTTCAATTTTTTTTAACGTTGTGCTGACCCTTGTTCTTTAAATGACGCTATCCCGAGGAGTACACCTAAAGGGGAGCCGTAATGGCCTCAACTTCGGTAGGCTCCTCCGGTTTTTTTCTTCGGATTTTTTCAGTTTTTTTTTTCCAGTTTTTTTTAACGTTGTGCGGACCCTTGTTCTTTAAATGACACTATTCAGAGGAGGACACCTAAGGGCGAGCCGTAATGGCCTCATCTTCGGCAGGCTCCTCCGATTATTTTTCCCCATTTATTGTTCAGTTTTTTTAATTTACATTGAACTCACCCTTGTTCTTTAAATGACGCTATCCAGAGGAGGACACCTAAAGGCCAGCCGTAATTGCCTCATCTTTGGCAGGCTCCTGCGTTTTTTTTCCGGTTTTTTCAGTTTTTTTCCTTTTTTTTTTACGTTGTGCTGACCCTTGTTCTTTAAATGACGCTATCCAGGAGGACACCTAAAGGCGAGCCATAATGGTCAAATCTTCGGCAGGCTCCTCCGATTTTTTTATATGTTGTTCTCACCATTGTTCTTTAAATGACGCGATCCAGAGGAGGACACCTAAGGGTGAGCCGTAATAGCCTCAACTTCGGCAGGCTCCTACGGTTTTTTTTTCCAGTTTTTTTTTTTTTTACGTTTTGCTGACCCTTGTTCTTTAAATCACGCCATCCAGAGGAGGCCACCTAAAGGCGAGCCGTAATGGTCTCATCTTCGGCAGGCTCCTCCGATTTTTTTTCAGTTTTTTTTATTTACATTGTTCTCACCTTTGTTATTTAAATGACTCTATCCAGAGGAGGACACCTAAAGGTGAGCCGTAATGGCCTCATCCTTGGCAGGCTCCTCCATTTTTTTTCCAGTTTTTTTTTAACATTGTCCTGACCCTTGTTCTTTAATTGACGCTATACAGAGGAGGACACCTAAAGGCGAGGGGTAATAGCCTTATTTTCGGCAGGTTCATCCGATTTTTTTTTCCAATTTTTTTACGTTGTTGTGACCCTTGTTCTTTAAATACGCTATCCCGAGGAGGACACCTAAAAGGGAGCCGTAGTGGCCTCATCTGCGGTAGGCTCATCCGATTTTTTTTCCACTTTTTTTTTTACGTTGTGCTGACCCTTGTTCTTTAAATGACGCTATCCCGAGGAGGACACCTAAAGGGGAGCCGTAATGGCCTCATCTTTGGCAGGCTCCTCAGGTTTTTTTTTCCGGATTTTTTTCCAGCTTTTTTTCCTTTTTTTTAACGTTGTGCTGACCCTTGTTCTTTAAATGACGCTATCCAGAGTAGGATACCTAAAGGCGAGCCGTAATGGCCTCATCTTCGGTAGGCTCCTCCGATTTTATTTTTCGGATTTTTTTCGTTTTTTTATTCTGACACTTGTTCTTTCAATGATGCTATACAGAGGTGGACACCTAAAGGCGAGCCGTAATAGCCTCATCTTCGGCAGGCTCAACCGATTTTTTTTTTACATTGTTGTGACCGTTGTTCTTTAAATGACGATATCCCGATGAGGACACCTAAATGGGAGCCGTAATGGCCTCATCTACAGCAGGCTCATCCGATTTTTTTCCGCTTTTTTTTTTTTTTACGTTGTGCTGACCCTTGTTCTTTAAATGACGCTATCCCGAGGAGGACACCTAAAGGGGAGCCGTAAAGGCCCTATCTTCGGCAGGCTCATCCGGTTTTTTTCCAGATTTTTTTCCAGCTTTTTTTTCTGCTGACCCTTGTTCTTTAAATGACGCTATCCAGAGGAGGACACCTAAAGGTGAGCCGTAATGGCCTCATCTTTGGCAGGCTCCTCCGATTTTTTTCCCGATTTTTTTTAATTTTTTTTATTTACATTGTGCTCACCCTTGTTCTTTAAATGACGCTATCTAGAGGAGGACACCTAAAGGCGAACCGTAATGGCCTCATCTTCGGCAGGCTCTTCCGGTTTTTTTCTTCGGATTTTTTTCAGCTTTTTTTTCTAGTTTTTTTTTAACGTTGTGCGGACCCTTGTTCTTTAAAGGACACTATCCAGAGGAGGACACCTAAGGGTGAGCCATAATGGCCTCATCTTCGGCAGGCTCCTCCGATTATTTTTCCCCATTTATTGTTCAGTTTTTTTTATTTACATTGTACTCACCCTTGTTCTTTAAATGACGTTATCCAGAGGAGGACACCTAAAGGCCAGCCGTAATTGCCTCATCTTCGGCAGGCTTCTGTATTTTTTTTTCTGGTTTTTTTCAGTTTTTTTCTTTTTTTTTACGTTGTGCTGACCCTTGTTCTTTAAATGATGCTATCCAGGAGGACACCTAAAGGCGAGCCATAATGGCCTCATCTTCGGCAGGCTCCTCCGATTTTTTTTTATGTTGCTCTCACCATTGTTCTTTAAATGACGCTATCCAGAGGAGGACACCTAAGGGTGAGCCGTAATAGCCTCAACTTCGGCAGGCTCCTACGGTTTTTTTTCCAATTTTTTTTACGTTGTGCTGACCCTTGTTTTTTAAATGGCGCTATCCAGAGGAGGACACCTAAAGGCGAGCCGTAATGGTCTCATCTTCGGCAGGCTCCTCTGATTTTTTTCCGGTTATTTTTTTTTTACGTTGTGCTGACCTTTGTTCTTTAAACGACGCTATCCAAAGGAAGACACCTAAAGGCAAGCCGTAATGGCCTCATCTACGGCAGGCTCCTCCAATTTTTTTTTCGTTTTTTTTATTTACATTGTTCTCACCCTTGTTATTTAAATGACTCTATCCAGAGGAGGACACCTAAAGGTGAGCCGTAATGGCCTCATCTTTGGCAGGCTCCTCCAGTTTTTTTTCTATTTTTTTTAACGTTGTGCTGACCCTTGTTCTTTAATTGACGCTATACAGAGGAGGACACCTAAAGGCGAGGGGTAATAGCCTCATTTTCGGCAGGTTCATCCGATTTTTTTCCCAATTTTTTTACGTTGTTCTGACCCTTGTTCTTTAAATGACGCTATCCCGAGCAGGACACCTAAAAGGGAGACGTAATGGCCTCATCTGCGTTAGGCTCATCCGATTTTTTTCCACTTTTTTTTTACGTTGTGCTAACCCTTGTTCTTTAAATGAGGCTATCCCGAGGAAGACACCTAAAGGGGAGCCGTAATGGCCTCATCTTTGGCAGGTTCCTCCGGTTTTTTTTTTCGGATTTTTTTCCAGCTTTTTTTCCTTTTTTTTAACGTTGTGTTGACCCTTGTTCTTTAAATGACGCTATCCAGAGTAGGATACCTAAAGGCGAGCCGTAATGGCCTCATCTTTGGCAGGGTCCTCCGGTTTTATTTTCCGGATTTTTTTCATTTTTTTATTTTGACCCTCGTTCTTTCAATGACGCTATACAGAGGAGGACACCTAAATGCGAGCCGTAATAGCCTCATCTTCGGCAGGCTCAACCGATTTTTTTCCGATTTTTTTTTACATTATTGTGACCGTTGTTCTTTAAATGACGATATCCCGATGAGGACACCTAAATGGGAGCTGTAATGGCCTCATCTACGGCAGGCTCATCCGATTTTTTCCGCTTTTTTTTTTTACGTTGTGCTGACCCTTGTTCTTTAAATGACGCTATCCCGAGGAGGACACCTAAAGGGGAGCCGTAATGGCCCTATCTTTGGCAGGCTCATCCAGTTTTTTTTTACGTTGTGCTCACCCTTGTTCTTTAAATGACGCTATCCATAGGAGGAAACCTAAAGGCGAGCCGTAATGGCCTCATCTTCGGCAGTCTCCTCCTGTTTTTTTTTTTTCGGTTTTTTTTTCATTTTTTTCCTTTTTTACGTTGTGCTGACCCTTGTTCTTTAAATGACGCTATCCAGAGGAGGACACCTAAAGGCGACCTATAATGGTCTTATCTTCGGCAGGCTCCTCTGATTTTTTTTCCGTTTTTTTTCTTTTTTTTACGTTGTGCTGACCCTTGTTCTTTAAATGACGCTATCCCGATGAGGACGCCTAAAGGGGAGCCGTAATGGCCTCATCTTCGGCAGGCTCCTCTGATTTTTTTTCCGGATTTTTTTTCCAACTTTTTTTCCTATTTTTTTTTACGTTGTGCTGACCCTTGTTCTTTAAATGACGCTATCCATAGGAGGACTCCTAAAGGCGAGCCGTAATGGCCTCATCTTCGGCAGGCTCCTCCGATTTTTTTCAGTTTTTTTTATTTTTACGTTGTGCTGACCCTTGTTTTTTAAATGATGCTATCCCGAGGAGGACACCTAAAGGGGAGCCGTAATGGTCTCATCTTCGGCAGGCTCCTCCGGTTTTTTTCCGGATTTTTTTCCAGCTTTTTTTCCGGTTTTTTTTTACGTTGTGCTGACCCTTGTTCTTTAAATGATGCTATCCCGAGGAGGACACCTAAAGGGGAGCCGTAATGGCC
>NC_029776.3:61873817-61881806 GCF_000817695.3 Arachis duranensis | reverse complement strand
CGTTGTGCTGACCCTTGTTCTTTAAATGACGCTATCCAGAGGAGGACACCTAAAGGCGAGCCGTAATGGCCTCATCTTCGGCAGGCACCTCCGATTTTTTTCCAGATTTTTTTTCAGTTTTTTTTATTTACATTGTGCTCGCCCTTTTTCTTTAAACGACGCTATCCAGAGGAGGACACCTAAAGACAAGCCGTAATGGCCTCATCTTCGGAAGGCTCCTCTGGTTTCTTTTTTCGGATTTTTTTCCAGCTTTTTTTTTCAATTTTTTGCGTTGTGCTGACCCTTGTTCTTTAAATGACGCTATCCAGAGGAGGACACCTAAAGTGGAGCCATAATGGCCTCATCTTCGGCAGGCTCCTCCGTTTTTTTTTCATTTTTTTTACGTTGTGCTGACCCTTGTTCTTTAAATGACGCTATCCCGAGGAGGACGCCTAAAGGAGAGCCGTAATGGCCTCTTCTTCGGCAGGCTCCTCCTTTTTCTTTTTTCCGATTTTTTTCCAGCTTTTTTTTTCCATTTTTTTACGTTGTGCTGACCCTTGCTTTTTAAATGATGCTATCCCGAGGAGGACACCTAAAGGGGAGCCGTAATGGCCTCATCTTCGGCAGGCTCCTCCAGTTTTTTTTTCCGGATTTTTTTCCAGCTATTTTTTTCCAGTTTTTTTTTCGTTGTGCTGACCCTTGTTTTTTAAATGACGCTATCCAGAGGAGGACACCTAAAGGCGAGCCGTAATGGCCTTATCTTTGGCAGGCTCCTCCGATTTTGTTTCAGTTTTTTTTATCGTTGTGCTAACCCTTGTTCTTTAAATGACGATATCTCGAGGAGGACACCTAAAGGGGAGCCGTAATTTCCTCATCTTCGGAAGGCTCCTCCGATTTTTTTTCCGAATTTTTTTTCCAGCTTTTTTTCCAGTTTTTTTTGTTCTGACCCTTGTTTTTTAAATGATGCTATACAGAGGAGGACACCTAAAGGCGAGCCGTAATGACCTCATCTTTGGGAGGCTCATCCGATTTTTTTCGATTTTTTCAGTTTTTTTTAACGTTGTGCTGACCTTTGTTCTTTTAATGACGCTATCCCGAGGAGGATACCTAAAAGGGTGCTGTAATGGCCTCATCTTTGGCATGCTCCTCCGATTTTTTTTCCGGATTTTTTTGGCTTTTTTTTTCCAATTTTTTTTAACGTTGTGCTCACCCTTGTTCTTTAAATGATGCTATCCAGAGGAGGACACCTAAAGGCGAGCCATAATGGCCTCATCATCGGCAGGCTCCTCCGTTTTTTTCCATTTTTTTCACTTTTTTTTCTTTTTTTTTTACGTTGTGCTGACCCTTGTTCTTTAAATGACGCTATCCAGAGGAGGACACATAAAGGCGAGCCGTAATGGCCTCATCTTCGGCAGGATCCTCCGATTTTTTTACGTTGTTCTCACCATTGTTCTTTAAATGACGCTATCCAGAGGAGGACACCTAAGAGTGAGCCGTAATAGCCTCATCTTCGGCAGGCTCCTACGGTTTTTTTCCGTTTTTTTTTTCATTTTTTTTACGTTGTGCTGACCCTTGTTCTTTAAATGACGCTATCCAGAGGAGGACACCTAAAGGCGAGCCGTAATGGTCTCATCTTCATCAGGCTCCTTTGATTTTTTTTCGGTTATTTTTTTTACGTTGTGCTGACCCTTGTTCTTTAAATGACGCTATCCAGAGGAGGACACCTAAAGGCGAGCCGTAATGGCCTCATCTTCGGCAGGCACCTCCGATTTTTTTCCAGATTTTTTTTTCAGTTTTTTTATTTACATTGTGCTCGCCCTTTTTCTTTAAACGACGCTATCCAGAGGAGGACACCTAAAGACAAGCCGTAATGGCCTCATCTTCGGAAGGCTCCTCTGGTTTTTTTTTTCGGATTTTTTTCCAGCTTTTTTTTTCAATTTTTTTGCGTTGCGCTGACCCTTGTTCTTTAAATGACGCTATCCAGAGGAGGACACCAAAAGGGGAGCCATAATGGCCTCATCTTCGGCAGGCTCCTCCGGTTTTTTTTTTCATTTTTTTTACGTTGTGCTGACCCTTGTTCTTTAAATGATGCTATCCCGAGGAGGACACCTAAAGGAGAGCCGTAATGGCCTCTTCTTCGGCAGGCTCCTCCTTTTTCTTTTTTCCGATTTTTTTCCAGCTTTTTTTTTCATTTTTTTACGTAGTGCTGACCCTTGTTCTTTAAATGACGTTATCCAGAGGAGGACACCTAAAAGGCGAGCCGTAATGGCCTCATCTTCGGCAGGCTCATCCTATTTTTTCAGTTTTTTTTTTATTTTTACGTTGTGCTGACCCTTGTTCTTTAAATGATGCTATCCCGAGGAGGACACCTAAAGGGGAGCCGTAATGGCCTCATCTTCTGCAGGCTCCTCCAATTTTTTTCTCCGGATTTTTTTCCAGCTATTTTTTTCCAGTTTTTTTTCGTTGTGCTGACCCTTGTTTTTTAAATGACGCTATCTAGAGGAGGACACCTAAAGGCGAGCCGTAATGGCCTTATCTTCGGCAGGCTCCTTCGATTTTGTTTCAGTTTTTTTTATACGTTGTGTTAACCCTTGTTCTTTAAATGACGATATGTCGAGGAGGACACCTAAAGGGGAGCCGTAATTTCCTCATCTTCGGCAGGCTCCTCCGATTTTTTTTTCCGGATTTTTTTCCAGCTTTTTTTCCAGTTTTTTTTGTTCTGACCCTTGTTCTTTAAATGATGCTATACACAGGAGGACACCTAAAGGCGAGCCGTAATGACCTCATCTTTGGGAGGCTCATCCGATTTTTTTTCGATTTTTTTCAGTTTTTTTTAATGTTGTGCTGACCTTTGTTCTTTTAATGACACTATCCCGAGGAGGATACCTAAAGAGGAGCTATAATGGCCTCATCTTTGGCATGCTCCTCCGGTTTTTTTTTTCGGATTTTTTTTGGCTTTTTTTTTTCTAGTTTTTTTTTAACGTTGTGCTCACCCTTGTTCATTAAATGATGCTATCCAGAGGAGGACACCTAAAGGCGAGCCATAATGGCCTCATCATCGGCAGGCTCCTCCGTTTTTTTTTCTCGATTTTTTCACTTTTTTTTCTTTTTTTTTACGTTGTGCTGACCCTTGTTCTTTAAATGACGCTATCCAGAGGAGGACACATAAAGGCGAGCCGTAATGGCCTCATCTTCGGCAGGCTCCTCCGATTTTTTTACGTTGTTCTCACCATTGTTCTTTAAATGACGCTATCCAGAGGAGGACACCTAAGGGTGAGCTGTAATAGCCTCATCTTCGGCAGACTCCTACGGTTTTTTTTTCTGTTTTTTTTTTCATTTTTTTACGTTGTGCTGACCCTTGTTCTTTAAATGACGCTATCCAGAGGAGGACACCTAAAGGCGAGCCGTAATGGTCTCATCTTCGGCAGGCTCCTTTGATTTTTTTTCGGTTATTTTTTTTACGTTGTGCTGACCCTTGTTCTTTAAATGACGCTATCTCGAGGAGGACACCTAAAGGGGAGCCGTAATGGCCTCATCTTCGGCAGGTTCCTCCGATTTTTTTTACGTTCTGCTGACCGCTTTTTTTTCCAGTTTTTTTCTTTTTTTTTTACGTTGTGCTAACCGGTTTTTTTTCCATTTTTTTAGGTTGTGCTGAATAGTTGTTTTTTTTACGTTGTGCTGACCCTTATTCCTTAAATGACGCTATCCAGAAGAGGACACCTAAAGCCGAGCCGTAATGGGCTCATTTTCGGCATGCTCCTCCGATTTTTTTTAGGTTGTGCTGACCCTTGTTCTTTAAATGACGCTATCCAGAGGAGGACACCTAAAGGCGAGCCATAATGGCCTCATATTCGATTTGGCAGGCTCATCCGATTTTTTTCCGATTTTTTTTTACGTTGTGCTGAACCTTGTTCTTTAAATGACGCTATCCCGAGGAGGACAGCTAAAGGCGGGCCGTAATGACCTCATCTTCGGCAGCCTCCTCCGGTTTTTTTCCCGGATTTTTTTCAGCTTTTTTTTTCCAGTTTTTTTTTTAAGTTGTGTTGACCCTTGATCATTAAATGACGCTATCCAGAGGAGGACACCTAAAGGCTAGCCGTAATGGCCTCATCTTCGGCAGGCTCCTCCAATTTTTCTTTTTCTGATTTTTTTCCGATTTTTTTTACGTTGTGCTGACCCTTGTTCTTTAAATGACGCTATCCCGAGGAGAACACCTAAAGGGGAGCCGTAATGGCCTCATCTTCGGTAGTCTCCTCCAATTTTTTTTTCGGATTTTTTTCCAGTTTTTTATTTTTTATTTTTTTTGACGTTGTGCTGACCCTTGTTCTTTAAATGACGCTATCCAGAGGATGACACCTAAGGGCGAGCCGTAATGGCCTCATCTTCGGCAGGCTCCTCCGATTTTTTTTCCCGATTTTTTTCAGTTTTTTTTATTTACATTGTACTCACCCTTGTTCTTTAAATGAAGCTATCCAGAGGAGGACACCTAAAGGCGAGCCGTAATGGCCTCATCTTCAGCAGGCTCCTCCATTTTTTTTTCAAGTTTTTTCAGTTTTTTTCTTTTTTTTTTTTTACGTTTTGATGACTCTTGTTCTTTAAATGACGCTATCCAGAAGAGGACACCTAAAGGCGAGCCATAATGGCCCTATCTTCGATAGGCTCCTCCGATTTTTTTTTACATTGTTCTCACCATTGTTCTTTAAATGATGCTATCCAGAGGAGGACATCTAAAGGCGAGCCGTAATGGTCTCATCTTCGGCAGGCTCCTCTGATTTTTTTTCGGTTATTTTTTTTACGTTGTGCTGACCTTTGTTCTTTAAATGGCGCTATCATGAGGAAGACACCTAAAGGGGAGCCGTAATGGCCTCATCTTCGGCAGTCTCATCCAGTTATTTTTTCGAGCTTTTTTATCTTTTTTTTTTTACGTTGTGCTGACCCTTATTTTTTAAATGACGTTATCCAGAGGAGGACACCTAAAGGCGAGCCGTAATGGCCTCATCTTCGGGAGGCTTCTCCGAATTTTTTTCCAGCTTTTTTTTCCAGTTTTTTTTTGTTCTGACCCTTATTCTTTAAATGACGCTATACAGAGGAGCACACCTAAAGGCGAGCCGTATAGGCCTCATTTTTGGCAGGCTCATCAGATTTTTTTCTGATTTTTTTTACGTTGTGCTGACCCTTGTTCTTTCAATGACGCTATCACGAGGAGGACACCTAAAGGGGAGCCGTAATGACCTCATCTTCGGCAGGCTCCTCCGGTTTTTTTTCTGGATTTTTTTCCAGCTTTTTTTTCCAGTTTTTTTTTTACGTTGTGTTGACCCTTGATTATTAAATGACGCTATCAAGAGGAGGAGACCTAAAGACGAGCCGTAATGGCCTCATCTTCGGCAGGCTCCTCCAATTTTTCTTTTTCTGATTTTTTTCCGTTTTTTTTTACGTTGTGTTGACCCTTGTTCTTTAAATGACGCTATCCCGAGGAGAACACCTAAAGGGGAGCCGTAATGGCCTCATCTTCGGTAGTCTCCTCCGTTTTTTTTTTGGATTTTTTTCCAGTTTTTTTATTTTTTTTTTATCTTTTATTTTTTTTACGTTGTGCTGACCCTTGTTCTTTAAATGACGCTATCCAGAGGAGGACACCCAAGGGCGAGCCCTAATGGCCACATCTTCGGCAGGCTCCTCCGATTTTTTTTCCCGATTTTTTTCAGTTTTTTTTATTTACATTGTACTCACCCTTGTTCTTTAAAAGACGCTATCCAGAGGAGGACACCTAAAGGCGAGCCGTAATGGCCTCATCTTCAGCAGGCTCCTCCATTTTTTTTCAGGTTTTTTCAGTTTTTTCTTTTTTTTTTTTACGTTGTGCTGACCCTTGTTCTTTAAATGACGTTATCCAGAGGAGGACACCTAAAGGCGAGCCATAATGGCCTCATCTTCGGCAGGCTCCTACGATTTTTTTTTACGTTGTTCTCACCATTGTTCTTTAAATGACGCTATCCAAAGGAGGACACCTAAGGGTGAGCCGTAATAGCCTCATCTTCGGCAGGCTCCTCCAATTTTTCTTTTTCTGATTTTTTTCCGTTTTTTTTTACGTTGTGTTGACCCTTGTTCTTTAAATGACGCTATCCCGAGGAGAACACCTAAAGGGGAGCCGTAATGGCCTCATCTTCGGTAGTCTCCTCCGATTTTTTTTACGTTGTGCTGACTGGTTTTTTTCCTTTTTTTAACGTTGTGCTGACCGGTTTTTTTTCAGTTTCGGCAGGCTCCTCCGATTTTTTTTTTCCCGATTTTTTTCAGTTTTTTTTATTTACATTGTACTCACCCTTGTTCTTTAAATGACACTATCCAGAGGAGGACACCTAAAGGCGAGCGGTAATGGCCTCATCTTCAGCAGGCTCCTCCATTTTTTTCAGGTTTTTTCAGTTTTTTTCTTTTTTTTTTTACGTTGTGCTGACCCTTGTTCTTTAAATGACGTTATCCAGAGGAGGACACCTAAAGGCGAGCCATAATGGCCTCATCTTCAGCAGGCTCCTCCATTTTTTTTCAGGTTTTTTCAGTTTTTTTCTTTTTTTTTTACGTTGTGCTGACCCTTGTTCTTTAAATGACGTTATCCAGTGGAGGACACCTAAAGGCGAGCCATAATGGCCTCATCTTCGGCAGGCTCCTACGATTTTTTTTACGTTGTTCTCACCATTGTTCTTTAAATGACGCTATCCAAAGGAGGACACCTAAGGGTGAGCCGTAATAGCCTCATCTTCAGAAGGCTCCTCCGGTTTTTTTTTTTTTTTGATTTTTTTCCAGCTTTTTTTCCAATTTTTTTATGTTGTGCTGACCCTTGTTCTTTAAAAGATGCTATCCAGAGGAGGACACCTAAAGGCAAGCCATAATGGTCTCATCTTCGGCAGGCTCCTCCGGTTTTTTTTTCCAGATTATTTTCCAGCTTTTTTTTTCATTTTTATTACATTGTGCTGACCCTTGTTCTTTAAATGACGCTATCCCGAGGAGGACACCTAAAGGGGAGCCGTAATGGCCTCTTCTTCGGCAAGCTCCTCCGATTTTTTTTTTCAGTTTTTTTTACACGTTGTGCTAACCCTTGTTCTTTAAATGACGCTATCTCGAGGAGGACACCTAAAGGGGAGCCGTAATGGCCTCATATTCGGCAGGCTCCTCCGATTTTTTTTTCTGGATTTTTTTCCAGCTTTTTTTTCAGTATTTTTTTTGTTCTGACCCTTGTTCTTTAAATGATGCTATACAGAGGAGGACACCTAAAGGCGAGCCGTAATGACCTCATCTTCGGCAGGCTCATCCGATTTTTTTTCGATTTTTTTCAGTTTTTTTTAACGTTGTGCTGACCCTTGTTCTTTAAATGACGCTATCCCGAGGAGGATACCTAAAGGGGAGCTGTAATGGCCTCATCTTCAGCATGATCCTCCGATTTTTTTTTGCGGATTTTTTTTTGGCTTTTTTTTCCAGTTTTTTTTTTAACATTGTGCTCACCCTTGTTCTTTAAATAACGCTATCCAGAGGAGGACACCAAAATGGGAGCCGTAATGGCCTCATCTTCGGCAGGCTACTCTGATTTTTTTTTTCGGATTTTTTTTCCAGTTTTTTTTCCATTTTTTTTACGTTGTGCTGGCCCTTGTTCTTTAAATGACGCTATCCAGAGGAGGACACCTAAAGGCGAGCGGTAATGGCCTCATCTTCGGCAGGCACCTCCGATTTTTCTTTTACGTTGTGCTGACTGATTTTTTTTCAAGTTTTTTTACGTTGTTTTGACCGGTTTTTTTCCATTTTTTTCATTTTTTATGCGTTGTGCTGGCCAGTTTTTTTTACGTTGTGCTGACCGGTTTTTTTCCATTTTCTTAGGTTGTGCTGACCGGTTTTTTTTTACGTTGTGCTCACCCTTCTTCTTTAAATGACGCTATGCAGAGGAGGACACCTAGTGGCGAGCCGTAATGGCCTCATCTTCGGCAACCTCCTCCGATTTTTTTTACGCTGTGCTGACCGGTTTTTTCTAGT
>NC_029776.3:61862443-61873590 GCF_000817695.3 Arachis duranensis | reverse complement strand
GCTGACCGTTGTTCTTTAAATGACGCTATCCAGAGGAGGACACCTAAAGGCGAGCCGTAATGGCCTCATCTTCGACAGGCTCCTCCGATTTTTTTTCAGTTTTTTTTTTATACGTTGTGCTAACCCTTGTTCTTTAAATGACGCTCTCTCGAGGAGGACACCTAAAGGGGAGCCGTAATGGCCTCATCTTCGGCAGGCTCCTCCGATTTTTTTTCTGGATTTTTTTCCAGCTTTTTTTTCAGTTTTTTTTTGTTCTGACCCTTGTTCTTTAAATGATGCTATATAGAGTAGGACACCTAAAGGCGAGCCGTAATGACCTCATCTTCGGCAGGCTCATCCGATTTTTTTTCCAATTTTTTTCAGTTTTTTTTAACGTTGTGCTGACTGACCCTTGTTCTTAACGTTGTGCTGACCCTTGTTCTTTAAATGACGCTATACCGAGGAGGATACCTAAAGGGGAGCTGTAATGGCCTCATCTTCGGCATGCTCCTTCGATTTTTTTTTCTGGATTTTTTTCGGCTTTTTTTTTCCAGTTTTTTTTTAACGTTGTGCTCAACCTTGTTCTTTAAATGACGCTATCCAGAGGAGGACACCTAAACGCGAGCCATAATGGCCTCATCTTCGGCAGGCTCCTCCGTTTTTTTTTTCAATTTTTTTTTCAGTTTTTTTCTTTTTTTTACGTTGTGCTGACCCTTGTTCTTTAAATGACGCTATCCAGAGGAGGAAACCTAAAGGCGAGCCGTAATGGCCTCATCTTCGGCATGCTCCTCTGATTTTTTTATGTTGTTCTCACCATTGTTCTTTAAATGACGCTATCTAGAGGAGGACACCTAAGGGTGAGCCGTAATAGCCTCATCTTCGGCAGGCTCCTACGGTTTTTTTTCCGTTTTTTTTTCATTTTTTTTACGTTGTGCTGACCCTTGTTCTTTAAATGACGCTATCCAGAGGAGGACACCTAAAGGCGAGCCGTAATGGTCTCATCTTCGGCAAGCTCCTCTGATTTTTTTTGGTTATTTTTTTTACCTTGTGCTGACCCTTGTTCTTTAAATGAGCTATCTCGAGGAGGACACCTAAAAGGGGAGCCGTAAAGGCCTCATCTTCGGCAGTCTCCTCCAGTTTTTTTTCGGATTTTTTTCCTTTTTTTTTTCTTTTTTTTACGTTGTGATGACTCTTATTCTTTAAATGACGCTATCCAGAGGATGACACCTAAAGGCGAGCCGTAATGGCCTCATCTTCGGGAGGCTCCTCCGAATTTTTTTTCCAGCTTTTTTTTCCAGTTTTTTTTTGTTCTGACCCTTGTTCTTTAAATGACGCTATACAGAGGACCACACCTAAAGGCGAGCCGTAATGGCCTCATCTTTGGCAGGCTCATCCAATTTTTTTTTACGTTGTGCTGACCCTTGTTCTTTAAATGACGTTATCCAGAGGAGGACACCTAAAGGCGAGCCTTAATGGCCTCATCTTCGGCAGGCTCCTCGGGTTTTTTTTTTCCAGATTTTTTTCCAGCTTTTTTTCATTTTTTTACGTTGTGCTGACCCTTGTTCTTTAAATGATGCTATGCCGAGGAGGACACCTAAAGGGGAGCCGTAATGGCCTCTTCTTCGGCAGGCTCCTCCGTTTTTTTTTTCGATTTTTTTCCAGCTTTTTTTTTCCTTTTTTTTTACGTTGTGGTGACCCTTGATCTTTAAATGACGCTATCCAGAGGAGGACACCTAAAGGCGAGTCGTAAGTGCCTCATCTTCCGTAGGCTCCTCCGGTTTTTTTTTTCGGATTTTTTTCCAGATTTTTTTCTCATTTTTTTACGTTGTGCTGATGATACACGAAAATTAATATTTCACGTACATACCGGCAAGTATACCGGGTCGTATCAAGTAATAAAACTCACTAAGAGTGAGGTCGATCCCACGGAGATTGGTAGATTAAGCAACTTTAGTTAAATGATAATTTTTAGTCAAGAAAACATGGTTTTGATTTCATGAGATTTGATTCTTGAATGTAATTGCAAACAGTTAAAGATAAATTGCAAGAAAGTAAAGAATGCAGAAATTTAAAGTGCAGAAATTAAATAATAGATTGATAAATTGTAAGGATGTAGAAGGGAGTTGGGTGATGGGTATTCAAAGAACTAAAGAACAAAAGAGATGAGAATTAATGATGGAGAGATCATTAGGAATCAGAGATGCAGATTCTCATGAATTGATGTTGATCAATTCCTTCTCAATCATGGGTATAGATCCATGGCAAATTGTGGGTAATTGAGTCCCAATCTCTTGGTAACTCAATTTCTCTCAACACAACCAATTGCCACTCTCGTGATCTAATTGTTCATGAGAAGAGATGAAGTTCAATTTGTAATCCAAGCCACACAACTTCCAGAATCTCAACAAAGGGAGGTTACATCTCACATACCAACCAAAGTGTATTGATCAAGGAAATCATGAAAGGATGAACTCTAAACTGAATTATGTGGCTCCTTTCTCAAATTCACCACATAATTCATAGATTAATCCCTCTCTCAATGGTGATTGAATCTGTGAAGAACAAGAGTTTTCTCTTAGATGAACCACTTGAATTGAGAAGGAAAAGAAAAGTTATCAATCCATTCAAATGAGCAGAGCTCATCCCCCTAATAAAAATGGGGTTTAGTGAATCATAGCTCTAAATTCAACAACAAATGTAAAAGTAAACATTAAAATTGAGTAGAGAAGAATAATGAAGAATGAAGAAGAAGTTCTTAAAAATAGAAATTCAAAATTGCCAAAAGAAAACAAAATAGAAGATGGGTGAGAAGCAGTAAAACAGAAAAAGTCTAAGTGTAAAAGTAAAAGTGTCTAAGAATCCTAAAATAAAAAAATAAAAAGTCTAAAAAAATCTAAGAGACCCCTAATTCTATGAAACTATGGCATTTATATAGGCTTTCCTAAATTACAAATTGAAATAAAATAAAAAACAAATTACAAACAAAATGAAAATTAACTATTCTAGATGATTCTTGTGGCCTTGATTGGTTGAGATTTATGGGCTTTGTTTGCTTGAGGTTGGATTAGCTAGCTTCTAAATGAAATTGTAGCACCAAGTTAAAAACAAAGAGCTTGTGCGCATGTCTTGGCAATTCTGGCCCAATGGAGGAGTGTTACTAGCAAACACGCCAGTACAAATGCATGTTGGCAACATGCTGTTGAATTTCCTGGGCTGGGAGCTTAGTGCTTGGGCGTTGCCAGCCCAAGTTGTTGCTAAACACTTGGCCCTTTCTGAATTCAGTTTTTGGTGCCCAAAGTTGCCACCTGTTTGGGCTTCAATTTTGTGCTTTACTATAGACAATTATACATGGTTGGAAAGCTCTAAATGTCAGCTTTTCAACGCAACTGAAAGCACCTCAATTGAATCTCTGTAGCTCAAGTTATGTTCCATTGAAGAAGACATGGTCAGGCTGCCTGGGCGTTTTTGGTGAACACGCCCGTGACAACGCCCGTGACAACGTGTTCAGATTCTGAAGCTCTAAATGAAGCCAGCTTTTGAAACTTCAAATGGATGCCAACCCCATACTATGATATATGTTTGGAAAGCTCTGGATGTGTACTTTTCAATGCCGTTGAGAGTGCACCATTTGAAGCTCAAAAGCTCAAGATATACTCCATGGAAGGTGAAGAGGTCAGCTGGCCTTACTACTGGTTGATACCATGTTCATCTATGTACATTTGGGGCAAGTTTCCTCCATCAAATTTAGTGTCCACCATGTAGTGCCATATATTCTTGGAAAGCTCTTGATTTCTACTTTTCAATACCACTAAAATCACCTCATTTTGAGTTTTGTAGCTCAAGATACACGCCATTGAAGAGGGCAAGGTCAGGCTGCCTTGGTTGGGCGTTTTTGCCAAACACGCCGCCAATAACGCGCTCAACAACGCCTCTAGCCCAAATTTCTTGGATTGGGCGTTGTTGCTGGAGTTGCCAAGGAACACGCCAGTTCATTTTGGCCCTGGCAACGTGTTCGACCCTCCTCTCTTGGCTCATTCATGCTTCCTTGAATCTCAACCTCATTTCCTTGTTTTTGGGGCCTAAAGATGACTCGGATTTGAGCTTCCATTTCATGCTTCACCATAAACTATTATATATCGTTGGAAAGCTCTGAATGTCAGCTTTCCAACGCAACTAGAAGCACTTAAATTGGATCTTTGTAACTCATGTTATTCATCCTTGAAGAAGGTGAGGTCAGGCTGTCTTGGTTGGAGTTGTTGCTGAAGTTATTGCAAAAAACGCCCATAACAACGCCCAATCCTCCCCTGGCCCAAATTTCTTAGCCTTGGCGTTGTTGATGAATATGCCACTTTAACTACAAGGCAACAACGCCTTCGAGCTCTCCTTGGCTCAATTTCTTGGCCTTGCGTTGCCAAGGAACACGCACATTCAACTTCAAGTTGGTTGGCAACTTGCTTCCTCTGTTTCCTTGCCAAGATTGATGTATCTCAACCCTTTTTGTTCTAATTCTTGCTTCATCATCTTCTTTCTTCATCACCTAACATAAACCAAAGAATCTTCCTCAAAGTTTTGCCATCTTATGCAATGAATTTCAAGAGCATCATTCATATCAACTTGTTTATAAACTTCTTGAATCATTTGCATGAAATATGCTAAATTTCACCTAGTTCTTGGTTTATGAATGCATGTAGAGAAAACTCACAAAATTGCTTGTTTATTCTAGCAATAATAAATGAAATTAAGCTAAAACCAACTAAATTAACTAGTTAAAATAGCAAATATGCAAATGCATCAGCTGACCCATGTTCTTTAAATAACGCTATCCCGAGGAAGACACCTAAAGGGGAGCCGTAATGGCCTCATCTTCAGCAGGCTCCTCCGGTTTGTTTTTTCCAAATTTTTCCAAGCATTTTTTTCTATTTTTTTTTACATTGTGCTGACCCTTGATCTTTAAATGACGCTATCCAGAGGAGGACACCTAAAGGCCAGCCGTAATGGCCTCATCTTTGGCAGGCTCCTCCAATTTTTTTTCGATTTTTTTTACGTTGTGCTGACCCTTGTTCTATAAATGACGCTATCCCGAGGAGGACACCTAAAGGGGAGCCGTAATGGCCTCATCTTCGGCAGGCTCCTCCGGTTTTTTTCTTCCAGATTTTTTTCAAGCTTTTTT
This sequence comes from Arachis duranensis, assembly GCF_000817695.3. Classification (NCBI taxonomy): domain Eukaryota; kingdom Viridiplantae; phylum Streptophyta; class Magnoliopsida; order Fabales; family Fabaceae; genus Arachis; species Arachis duranensis. The sequence goes on along the minus strand of NC_029776.3, from coordinate 61,868,441 downwards.
TTTACGTTGTGCTGACCCACGTTCTTGAAATGACGCTATGCAGAGGATGACACCTAAAGGCGAGCCTAATGGCCTCATCTTTAGCAGGTTCCTTCGGTTTTTTTCCGGTTATTTTTCCAGCTTTTTTTTTCCAGTTTTTTTTCTGACCCTTGTTCTTTAAATGATGCTATCCAGAGTAGGACACCTAAAGGCGAGCTGTAATGGCCTCATCTTCGGCAGGCTCCTCCGATTTTTTTTTTTCCGATTTTTTTCAGTTTTTTTCCTTTTTTTTTTTACGTTGTGCTGATCCTTGTTCTTTAAATGACGCTATCCCGAGGAGGACACCTAAAGGGGAGCCGTAATGGCCTCATCTTCGGCAGGCTCCTCCGGTTTGTTTTTTCCAAATTTTTCCAAGCATTTTTTTCTATTTTTTTTTACATTGTGCTGACCCTTGATCTTTAAATGACGCTATCCAGAGGAGGACACCTAAAGGCCAGCCGTAATGGCCTCATCTTTGGCAGGCTCCTCCAATTTTTTTTCGATTTTTTTTACGTTGTGCTGACCCTTGTTCTATAAATGACGCTATCCCGAGGAGGACACCTAAAGGGGAGCCGTAATGGCCTCATCTTCGGCAGGCTCCTCCGATTTTTTTTTTCGGATTTTTTTCCAGCATTTTTTTTTCCATTTTTTTTACGTTGTGTTGACCCTTGTTCTTTAAATGACGCTATACAGAGGAGGACACCTAAAGGCGAGCCGTAATAGCCTCATCTTCGGCAGGTTCATCCGAATTTTTTTCCCATTCTTTTTTTACGTTGGTGTGACCCTTGTTCTTTAAATGATGCTATCCCGAGGAGGACACCTAAAGGGGAGCCGTAATGGCCTCATCTTCGGCAGGCTCCTCCGATTTTTTTTTTCGGATTTTTTTCCAGCATTTTTTTTTCCATTTTTTTTACGTTGTGTTGACCCTTGTTCTTTAAATGACGCTATCCAGAGGAGGATACCTAAAGGTGAGCCGTAACGGCCTCATCTTCGGCAAGCTCCTCCAATTTTTTTCCCCGAATTTTTTCATTTTTTTCGATTTTTTTTTACGTTGTGCTGACCCTTGTTCTTCAAATGATGTTATCACGAGGAGGCCACCTAAAGGGGAGCCATAATGGCCTCATGTTCTGCAGGCTCGTCCGGTTTTTTTCTTCCAGATTTTTTTCCAACTTTTTTTTTCACGTTGTGCTGACCCTTGTTCTTTAAATGACGCTATCCAGAGGGGGACACCTAAAGGCGAGCCGTAATGGCCTCATCTTCGGCAGGCTCCTCCGATTTTTTTCGGTTATTTTTCCAGTTTTTTTTTTACGTTGTGCTGACCCTTGTTCTTTAAATGACGCTATCCAGAGGAGGACACCTAAAGGGGTGCCGTAATGGCCTCATCTACGGCAGGCTCCTCCGTTTTTTTTTTCTGATTTTTTTCCAACTTTTTTTTCGATTTTTTTACGTTGTACTGACCCTTGTTCTTTAAATGACGCTATCCAGCGGAGGACACCTAAAGACGAGCCGTAATGGCCTCATCTATGGTAGGCTCCTGCGTTTTTTTTTTCTGTATTTTTTTCCAGCTTTTTTTTCCATTTTTTTTTACGTTGTGCATGATCCTTGTTCTTTAAATCACGCTATCCAGAGGAGGACACCTAAAGGGGAGCCGTAATGGCCTCATCCTCAGCAGGCTCCTCAGGTTTTTTTTTCGGATTTTTTTCCAAATTTTTTTCCATTTCTTTTTACGTTGTGCTGGCCCTTGTTCTTTAAATGACGCTATCCAGAGGAGGACAGCTAAAGGCGAGCCGTAATGGCCTCATCTTCGGCAGGCTCCTCCAATTTTTTTTTTCCCGATTTTTTCAGTTTTTTATTTACACTGTGCTCACCCTTGTTCTTTAAATAACGCTCTCTAGAGGAGAACACCTAAGGGCGAGCCGTAATGGCCTCATCTTCGGCAGGCTCATCCGATTTTTTTTTCAGTTTTTTTTTTACGTTGTACTGACCCATGTTCTTTAAATGACGCTATCCCGAGGAGGATACCTAAAAGGGAGCTGTAATGGCCTCATCTTCGGCACGCTCCTCCGATTTTTTCCCGATTTTTTTTTCAGTTTTTTTTATTTACGCTGTGCTCACCCTTGTTCTTTAAATGACGCATTCCAGAGGAGGACACCTTAAGGCGAGCCGTAATGGCTTCATCTTTGGCAGGCTCCTCCGGTTTTTTATTTGATGTTGTGCTGAATTTTTTCTAGCTTTTTTTTTTAACGTTGTGCTGACCCTTTAACGTTGTGCTGACCCTTGTTCATTAAATGACGCTATCCCGAGGAGGACACCTAAAGGGGAGCCGTAATGGCCTCATCTTCGGCATGCTCCTCCGATTTTTTTTTAAGATGTGCTCACCCTTGTTTTTTAAATGACGCAATCCCGAGGAGGACACCTAAAGGAGAGCCGTATTGGCCTCATCTTCGGCAGGCTCCCTCTGTTTTTTTTTTTAATTTTTTTCCAGCTTTTTTTTTCATTTTTTTACGTTGTGCTGACCCTTGATCTTTAAATCACGCTATCCAGAGGAGGACACCTAAAGGCGAGCCGTAATGGCCTCATCCTCGGCAGGCTCCTCTGGTTTTTTTTTTTGGTTATTTTTCCATTTTTTTTACGCTATGCTGACCCTTGTTCTTTAAATGACGCTATCCAGAGGAGGACACCTAAAGGCGAGCCATAATGGCCTCATCTTCAACAGGCTCCTCCGATTTTTTTTTACGTTGTGCTCACTGTTGTTCTTTAAATGACGCTATCCAGAGGAGGACACCTAAAGGCGAGCCGTAATGGCATCATCTTCGGCAGGCTCCTCCGGTTTTTTTTCGGTTTTTTTCCTTTTTTTTTACGTTGTGCTGACCCTTGTTCTTTAAATGACGCTATTCAGAGGAGGACACCAAAAGGCGAGCCGTAATGGTCTCAACTTCGGTAGTCTCATTCGATTTTTTTTTAAATTTTTTTTACGTGGTGCTGACCCTTGTTCATTAAATGACGCTATCCCGAGGAGGACACCTAAAGGGGAGCCGTAATGGCTGATGACAAGTCATCTTAGCCTAGTTTTACTAGCCTTTTTCTTTTGTTTTCACTTGAATTACGATTTTTTTTATTGTTTTTTTTACGTTGTGCTGACCCTTGTTCTTTAAATGACGCTATCCAGAGGAGGACACCTAAAGGCGAGCCGTCATGGCCTCATCTTCGACAGGCTCCTCCGATTTTTTTTTTCGTTCTGCTCACCCTTGTTCTTTAAATGACCCTATCCAAAGGTGGACACCTAAAGGCAAGCCGTAATGGTCTCATCTTCGGCAGGTTTTCTTTTTCGGTTTCTTTCCTTTTTTTTACTTCGTGCTGACCCTTGTTCTTTAAATGACTCTATCCAGAGGAGGACACCTGAAGGCGAGCCGTAATGGCTTCATCTTCGGCAGGTACCTCTGATTTTTTTCTGGTTTTTTTTATTTTAACGTTTTGCTGACCCTTGCTCTTTAAATGACGCTATCCCGAGGAGGACACCTAAAGGGGAGCTGTAATGGCCTCATCTTCCGCAGGCTCCTCCGTTTTTTTTCCTCATTTTTTTCCAGCTTTTTTTTCCATTTTTTTTTACGTTGCGCTGACCCTTGTTCATTAAATCACGCTATCCAGAGGAGGACACCTAAAGGCGAGCCGTAATGGCCTCATCTTCGGCAAGCTCCTCCGGTTTTTTTCCGGATTTTTTTTCAGCTATTTTTTTTCAGTTTTTTTTTGTTCTGACCCTTATTCTTTAAAAGACGCTATACAGAGGAGGACACCTAAAGGCGAGCCGTAATGGCCTCATCTTCGGCAGGCTCATCCGATTTTTTTTCGATTCTTTTTTACGTGGTGCTGACCCTTGTTCTTTAAATGACGCTATCCAGAGGAGGACACCTAATGGCGAGCCGTAATGGCCTCATCTTCGGTTGGCTCCTCCGATTTTTTTTTAGTTTTTTTAATTTACATTTTGCTGACCCTTGTTCTTTAAATGACGCTATCCAGAGGAGGACACCTAAAGGCGAGCCGTCATGGTCTCATCTTCGGCAGGCTCCTTCGATTTTTTTTTTTACGTTGGGCTCAGCCTTGTTCTTTAAATGATGCTATCCAGAGGAGGACACCTAACGGCAAGCCGTAATGGTCTCATCTTCGGCAGGCACCTCTGATTTTTTTTCCATTTTTTTTATGTTGTGATGACCATTGTTCTTTAAATGACGCTATCCAGAGGAATTTTTTTATGTTGTGATGACCATTGCTCTTTAAATGACGCTATCCAGAGGAGCACACCTAAAGGGGATTCGTAATGGCCTCATCTTCGGCAAGCTCCTTTGAATTTTTTTTCCGATTTTTTTTCAATTTTTTTTTACATTGTGCTGACCCTTCTTCTTTAAATGACGCTATCCAGAGGAGGACACTTAAAGGCGAGCCGTAATGGCCTCATCTTCGACAGGCTCCTCCAGTTTTTTTTCTGGTTATTTTTCCATTTTTTTTACGTTGTGCTAACCCTTGATCTTTAAATGACGCTATCCAGAGGAGGACACCTAAAGACGAGCCGTAATGGCCTCATCTTCGGCAGGCTCCTCCAATTTATTTCCCGATTTTTTTTCACTTTTTTTTCGATTTTTTTTACATTGTGCTGACTCTTGTTCTTTAAATCACTTTATCTCGTGGAGGACACCTAAAGGGGAGCCGTAATAGCCTCATCTTCGGCAGGCTCCTCCGGTTTTTTTTCGGATTTTTTCAGCTATTTATTTTCAGTTTTTTTTTCTGACCCTTATTCTTTAAATGACGCTATACAGAGGAGGACACCTAAAGGCGAGCCGTAATGGCCTCATCTTCGGCAGGCTCATCCGATTTTTTTCGATTCTTTTTTACGTGGTGCCGACCCTTGTTCTTTAAATGACGCTATCTCGAGGAGGACACCTAAAGGGGAGCCGTGATGGCCCCTTCTTCGGTAGGCTCCTCCGATTTTTTTTTCCGGATTTTTTTCCAGATTTTTTTTTCAATTTTTTTTTAACGTTGTGCTGACCCTTGTTCTTTAAATGACGCTTGATGTGTGGAAAACGATCCAACACAAAATTCACCGGCAAGTGTACCGGGTCGCATCAAGTAATAATAACTCACATGAGTGAGGTCGATCCCACAGGGATTGAAGGATTGAGCAATTTTAGTTTAGTGGGTGATTTAGTCAAGCGAATCAAGTTTTGGTTGAGTGAATTGTGTTTAACAAGAAATAAATGACAGTAAATGTAAAGGGGGAAGGGAGAAGTGCAGTAAATTGAAGAACAGAATTGTAAATTTGCAGAATCTTAAAGAGCAAGAAAGTAAATGACTGAAACTTAAAGTGCAAGAAATTTAAATTGCAGTAACTTAAATGGCAAGAAAGATAAATGGCTTGAATATAAAAGGGAATTGAGGAATGGGATTGCAAAATCTAAACCAAGAGAAAGTAAATTGCAAGAATTAAGAGAGCAAAAATTGAATCAGAAGCAATAAGCATTCAAACAGAAAGGAAATAAAGTGCAGCAGAAGTTCACAGAAGAACTAAAAGTAAAATTGGGTCTCAGGTCTCAAGAGACTAGGTAGCAGAGCCTAGATCTCTATTTGCCTTCCTAGATCCAAGTTAACAAAGCACTTGACAAGAATTAGAAGAGAAAGCAGTAGAAGAACAGAATTGAAATTGAATTATGCAGAAAACAAATTGAAGAGAGTTTGAATGGGAATTGAGACAGAATTTCCTCAATTTCACACACCCAAAACTCAAAAACAGAAGAGTAGAATTGCCCAAGTAAGGATGAGGAAGGAGATTAGTCAATTCTCCCTTGATCCTCTTAGTGCTCGGTCAAGTCTCTCAAGAAAGCTCAAAGAAAGTGCAAATTCCAAAAGCTAAGCCAAAGGTAAGTTAAAAGGTAAAAGTTCAAAAGTAAAGGTAAAGGTCCTAATTACATCAAACTAGCTTCTATTTATA
>NC_029776.3:61847579-61861725 GCF_000817695.3 Arachis duranensis | reverse complement strand
ACGCTATGCAGAGGAGGACACCTAAGGGCGAGCCGTAATGGCCTCATCTTCGGTAGGCTCCTCTGATTTTTTTTAGTTTTTTTTTTATTTACATTGTGCTGACCCTTGTTCTTTAAATGACACTATCCAGAAGAGGACACCTAAAGGCGAGCCGTCATGGCCTCATCTTCGGCAGGCTCCTCCGATTTTTTTTTTTTTATGTTGGGCTCACCCTTGTTCTTTAAATGACGCTATCCAGAGGAGGACACCTAAAGGCAAGCCGTAATGGTCTCATCTTCGGCAGGCTCCTCTGATTTTTTTTCCATTTTTTTTATGTTGTGCAGACCATTGTTCTTTAAATGACGCTATCCAGAGGAGGACACCTAAAGGCGATTCGTAATGGCCTCATCTTCGGAAGGCTCCTTTGAATTTTTTTCCGATTTTTTTCAGTTTTTTTTACGTTGTGCTGACCCTTGTTCTTTAAATGACGCTATCCAGATGAGGACACTTAAAGGCTAGCCGTAATGGCCTCATTTTCGAAAGGCTCCTCCGGTTTTTTTTCCGGTTATTTTTCCATTTTTTTTACGTTGTGCTGACCATTGATCTTTAAATGACGCTATCCAGAGGAGGACACCTAAAGATGAGCCGTAATGGCCTCATCTTCGGCAGGCTCCTCCAATTTTTTTCCCGATTTTTTCACTTTTTTTCATTTTTTTTACGTTGTGCTGACCCTTGTTCTTTAAATGACTCTATCTCGTGGAGGACACCTAAAGGGGAGCCGTAATGGCCTCATCTTCGGCAGGCTTCTCTGATTTTTTTCTGTTTTTTTTTATTTTAACGTTGTGCTGACCCTTATTCTTTAAATGACGCTATCCCGAGGAGGACACCTAAAGGGGAGCTGTAATGGCCTCATCTTCCGCAGGCTCCTCCGGTTTTTTTTCAGATTTTTTCCAGCTTTTTTTTTCCATTTTTTTACGTTATGCTGACCCTTGTTCATTAAATGACGCTATCCGGAGGAGGACACCTAAAGGCGAGCCGTAATGGCCTCATCTTCGGCAGTCTCCTCCGATTTTTTTTTTCGGATTTTTTTCAGCTATTTTTTTCAGTTTTTTTTGTTCTGACCCTTATTCTTTAAATGACGCTATACAGAGGAGGTCACCTAAAGGCGAGCCGTAAGGGCCTCATCTTCGGCAGGCTCATCCGACTTTTTTCGATTCTTTTTTACGTGGTGCTGACCCTTGTTCTTTAAATGACGCTATCTCGAGGAGGACACCTAATGGGGATTGATGACAAGTCATCTTTACCTAGTTTCGCTAGTCTTTTTCTTTGTTTTCATTAAGTTTTATGCACTTTCTTGCATTCTAAGTAAGTGATTTGGAATGGAAATGCATAACTTCTTTGAATCAAACAACCACCATATAATTGATGCTAAATCATGAGGTTTAGGCTAAATTTAATTGAGTTTTAATGATTTATAAACCTTGTGAATTTGGTGATACTTTGATTGGTTGTTTTGATTAATTGTAGGTGAAGAAAAGAAGAAAAGCAGAAAGCGTGGCCTAAGAAGTGTGGCTCAAGGAAGAAAAAGTATGGCCAAGAAAGGAGGGAGTGTGGTGCAACAAACCATGAAGCTCTCCCCAAGAGCACCAAGCTCACTAAGTGAGCGCTACACTTACTCCCAGGGAACCAAGGCACAATGCTCTGCTCACTTTGTGAGCTGAGCACAATAGGAAGCCAAGAAACAAGGAAAGGAAAAACAATGCTCAGCTCACCAAGTGAGCATTGTCGAAAGCATTGAAGAAATAATTCAAAGAAAACAAGTTGCAAGTGCATGCTCCAAGACTTGAACCCATGACCAAGGGGGATGAGGGAGGCGCTAGTCACATGGAAAAATAAGCCAAAAATGGCCAAATGCATCTCCCAAGGTTCGAACCCCACACCTTGAGGAAGCAAGGAAGCAAGGCAATCAAAGAAATGGGTAGCGCATGCTTCCCATGGGTTTCGAACAAAGGACCTCCCCTTGGAAGAGCCAATGCTCAGCTCACTTAGTGAGCAGAGCGCTATTCTTGGTGCAAGGGGGCACATCTCGGCACGGCCAGGAAGGAATGGAGCGCGCATGACACGGTCCAAGGGCAGCGCACAAATTGGCACCAAAGGCACCAATGCTCATCTCACTTTGTGAGCTGAGCATTCCCCTGATGCATTGCACGTTACCAGGGAATCAACACAAAGCCTCAATGCTCAGCTCAACTTGTGAGCTGAGCATCCTCCTGGAACCACATTCTTCATGGGCTGAAAAATCAATCAAAAATCCAATTAAATTCAAATCTTCACCAAATCAAAAGCCCATCCAAATTCCAAAATCCAAGAATAGAAAGTGTATAAATAAGAGCTAGTTTGATGTAATTAGTACCTTCTTTTACAAACCTCTAGACTTCACTTTAAATTTTCCTTTTTAGTTTTCATTTTGATTTTTGAGCTGTAACTTTTGAATTAAGATCTTGGAGAATTGGGAAGGAGAATTGATCTCTCTTCTTCCTTGTTCTTACTTGAGCACTCTCTACTTTTCTTACTTTTGATCTTGGGTGAAGAATTGAAGAACTTCTGTTTCAATCTCACCTTGAGATCTCCTCTTTAATTTTCTGCATAATTGAATTTTACTTTATGTTCACTGCTTCTTCTTCTGCTATTTCTGCAATTTTCTTTCCTTTATTTCTTTTGCAATTGTTCTTGTTAGATCAAGGAAGGATTTGAGATATAGACTTGTTATCTAGTCTCTTCCACTCCTGAGATCTTCAACCACTTTTAATTTGCTGCAAATTAAGCATCGCTCATTTTTCTGTTCATAAATGTTCAAGGCATTTTACTCTTCTGTTTGAGATCTACTTCACTGCAATTAAATTTTCTCTTTTATGTTTAATGCAATTTACTTGTTCTTGTTTAATTTCTGCAATCCCAACTCCCAATCCCTTTTACAATTCAAGTAATTTACATTTCTTGCACTTTAAGCTTCAGCCATTTACATTTCTTGCAATCTAAGTTCCTGCACTTTATATTACTTGCACTTTAAGATTCAGTCTCTTTACTTTCTTTGCTCTTCTTTAAGATTCAGCTTCTTTGTTTCATTTGCTCTTTAATTTACTGCAATTTCCTTTCTCCCTTTACATTCCAAGCAATTTAGCTTCTGTTAATGATAAACCACTCAACCAATACTTGATTCGCTTGACTAAATCAACCACTAAACTAAAATTGCTCAATCCTTCAATCCCTGTGGGATCAACCTCACTCATGTGAGTTATATTACTTGATGTGACCTGGTGCACTTGCCGGTGAGTTTTGTGTCGGATCGTTTTATGCAGATCAAAAGTAGCCCATTTATTACTTGCTGTCAAAACAAACAATGTTTCCTTAAGGGTCCACTAAGGTTGCTGTTATAATGTCTTACTTTTTGATCACTTTCCTTGTTAGCTTTTCTTCTTTCTTTTGCATAAAGAGCTTATTACTTCTTAAAGACTTGGTGGCAAATGTTGCAGTGGCCTTTGGCTTAATTTCACTCAACATTTCTTCACCATAGACACATGGCTCACTCTTTCTTCCTAGGATCATTGATGCCCAGCATCTCTTTGGATAACTAAATGTTTTGTAGCTAGGTTGCTCTTTATTGTGGACTTTTAGTTGGCAATCCCAAATCAATTGATCTAAGTTGCCAAGTTTTAAAATACTCCTTAGAACTTACTTGTCCAAGTATATCCTAGTACATAAACACCACAGGCATATGTCCTAAGGTCCAAGCTATTGGTGTCTAGCCTTATTGTTTTTTTCTTTGCCAACTTTTGCTTTTATTCTTCTTTTTTTCTTTCTGTTTTGGTTTATTTTCAAGGGACTTCCAATAATTGAGAAATAATAGCAGCAAACTAGCTTAGGCTTCAAGTAACAAGTCATTTTGCAGCATTTATTCGATGAGCTAACAATTTAATCAAACACATACCACCACTAACTCCCATTCTAACTTTTGCAACATTGAACAATTACTTTTCTAAATCAAATATCTCTCTTTTATTCAAACAACAAGGGAAAACAAAGCACAGTATTCAAGCTAATGAGTGATGACAATTGTTATGCAAATTGCTTATTCTTGACTATCTATTAATGAAAACAAAAGAAGTAATTGAACATAAAGTATTTGGAGGCATGTCATGTTTCAGACATGCATCTTCCTTATTTAAATAATAGTAAGAAGAAGCTTTACCACCTTTATTTGTCATGCATTTCCATTCTTTTGGATTTACTGGATTCCCCCTTCTTCTTCTTTCTTTTCTGTGTATAATCTTGAGCTTCTTCACGAGGACATCTTCTATCCCAAACAGAATCTGTGAGACCTGAAAGCCCAACTTCCTCTAATATTTGAAGTGTTACATGTGTATAATGATGAGACTTTGCTGCCTGCCGGTCTCTCAGTTCTTGGCACTGCTCAAATGATTTGATCTGTGGATTCAGTGTTGGCATGCTCTGGGTTAAATACTCCAACCTTGCTTGCATATCCTCATTACACTCAGATTGTTGCACGTATCTAACCTCTCCAATAGTGTGATGAATGTTCTTCCATTGATATAGGTTGTGAGTATACTCCCCATATTTGGCTTGGGTCAGGAACATCTTACTATATGCCTCTTGAAGTCCTGTTGTTAGTTCCCTTTGTCCCTCAAGAATCTTGGCTTGAAACTCTTGTTGTTGGGCCATTGATTGTTGCTGCCAGCTCTCCATTCTTTCCTCCATTCTGTGCTGCCAAGCTTCATTTTGCTCCTTGTCTTCATTCTGTGCTGACAAGCTTCATTCTGCTCCCTGTCTCTCAGGTATTGCTCTTGTGCTATCATATTTTACTGTGATATTTCCTCAAGAGTTCTTTGTAGTTGACTCATGTCTATGACACTATGAGTTTGGTTGTGGTTGTCTCCCCATCTGAGGTTGGGATGGTTTTTCCAAGAGGGATTGTAAGTATCACCATAGACTTTATTTGATCCAGAATTTTGGTTGTGCATGTACTGGACTTGTTCTTGCTGTTGCTCCTCTTGAATTTCTTCATTTTGCCCCCAAGTGGTTGATGGTTGGCTCATGTTGACTGCTGCAACTTGGAGAATGTCAATCCTCTTGGCCATTTGCTCAAATTGTTGTTGAATCTGCTGTTGCATCATTTTGTTTTGAGCTAGGATTGAATCCACTCCTTCCAACTCCATCACTCCTTTCCTTTGTGATGGTTGACGTTGCCTTTGGTGAGCAAAGAAGTACTGGTTGTTGGCCACCATATCAATGAGATTCTGGGCTTCCTCTGCAGTTTTCATGAGTTACAAAGAGCCTCCAGCTGAGTGATCCAATGCTTCCTAGGATTTCAATGTTAAGCCTTCATAAAAATTCTGCAACTTATCCCACTCAGTGAACATTTCAGGAGGACACTTCCTGATTAGAGCTTTGTATCTCTCCCATGCCTCATATATGGGTTCAGCCTCCATTTGTGTGAATGTTTGTACCTCAGTCTTTAACCTAATAATCCTTTGAGGTGGGTAGAATTTGGCAAGAAACTTGGTTACCAAATCATCCCAATTGTTGATGCTGTCTCTTAGGAAGGATTCCAACCATTGAGTGGCTTTGTCTCTGAGAGAGAATGGAAAGAGCAGTAGCTTGTAGCTGTCAGGAGGCACACCATTGGTTTTGACAGTGTCACAAATCCTCAAGAAGGTAGACAAGTGTTGATTGGGGTCTTCAAGTGGTCCTCCTCCATAAGAGCAATTATTTTGAACTAGAGTGATAAGTTGTGACTTTAGTTCAAAATTGTTTGCATTGACATTTGGAGTTAAGATGCTGCTTCCACAATGTCTAGGATTCGCAAATGTGTAGGAGGCTAAAACTCTCCTCTGTGGTGGATTGTTGTTGTTGTTGGCTGTTCCTCCTGGTGGATTGGTTGAATGTTCCTCCATGTCTTGAAATTCTTCTTCTGACTCCTCCTCTCCCACAATGTTTTTCCCTCTTTCAGCTCTTTTTAATCTCCTGAGGGTTCGTTCGTCTTGTTGATGAAAGGTGGGTGTAACTCTTCTTGTATCTGTCATATAAACAAAACATAAGAAACACACAAAACCAGTGACACTTCAATCTATTGCTAGAGTGAAGTTTTAGTTAGCTTAAGCAAAAATTCAAATAGTTAGTGGGTCAATCAAAAATTAAAGAAACAAAAAAGAAAAAGTGCTTGATCTAGACCTCCACTTCACTTTATCATTGTCAATCTATTTCAATCCCCGGCAACGGCGCCAAAAACTTGATGTGCGGAAAACGATCCAACACAAAACAAACCGGCAAGTGTACCGGGTCGCATCAAGTAGTAAAACTCACTTAGAGTGAGGTCGATCCCACAGGGATTGAAGGATTGAGCAATTTTAGTTTAGTGGTTGATTTAGTCAAGCGAATCAAGTATTGGTTGAGTGGTTTATCATTAACAGAAGCTAAATTGCTTGGAATGTAAAGGGAAAAGGGAAATTGTAGTAAATTAAAGAGCAAATAAAACAAAGATGCTGAATCTTAAAGAACAAGTAAATGGAATTGCAGAAACTTAGATTGCAAGAAATGTAAATGGCTGAAGCTTAAAGTGCAAGAAATGTAAATTACTTGAATTGTAAAAGGGATTGGGAGTTGGGATTGCAGAAATTAAACAAGAACAAGTAAATTGCATTAAACATAAAAGAGAAAATTTAATTGCAGTGAAGTAGATCTCAAACAGAAGAGTAAAATGCCTTGAACATTTAAGAACAGAAAAATGAGCGATGCTTAATTTGCAGCAAATTAAAAGTGGTTGAAGATCTCAGGAGTGGAAGAGACTAGATAACAAGTCTAGATCTCAAATCCTTCCTTGATCCAACACAAGAACAATTGCAAAAGAAATAAAGGAAAGCAAATTGCAGAAATAGCAGAAGAAGAAGCAATGAACAGAAAGTAAAATTCAATTATGCAGAAAATTAAAGAGGAGATCTCAAGGTGAGATTGAAACAGAAGCTCTTCAATTCTTCGCCCAAGATCAAAAGTAAGCAAAGTAGAGAGTGCTCAAGCAAGAACAAGGAAGAAGAGAGATCAATTCTCCTTCCCAATTCTCCAAGATCTCAATTCAAAAGTTACAACTCAAAAATCAAAATGAAAACTAAAAGGAAAATTCAAAGTGAAGTCTAGAGGTCTTAATTACATCAAACTAGCTCCTATTTATACACTTTTTTTCTTGCATTTTGGAATTTGGATGGGCTTTTGATTTGGTGAAGAAATGAATTAAGTTGGATTATTAATTCAATTTTCAGCCCATGAAGAATGTGGTTCCAGGAGGATGCTCAGCTCACAAGTTGAGCTGAGCATTGAGGCCTTGTGTGGATTCCCTTGTAACGTGCAATGCATCAGGGGAATGCTCAGCTCAACTTGTGAGCTGAGCGTTGGTGCCTTGGTGCATGTCTTGTGATGCTGGACCGTGCCAAATTTGTTGCGCGCTCCACTCCCCTGGCCCGTGCCAAGATGTGCTTGCGTGATGCCCATGAAGTAGCGCTCTGCTCACTAAGTGAGCTGAGCATTGGCTGTTCCAAGGGAAGGTCCTTGGTTCGAAATCCATGGGAAGCATGCGCTGAAGCTTTTCCTTGGTTTTCTTGTGGTGCCTTGCTCCTTGCTTCCTCAAGGTGTTAAGTTCAAACCTTGGGGAATGCATTTGGCCATTTTTGGTTTATTTTTCCTTGTGAGTAGCGCCTCCCTCATCCCCCTTGGTCATGGGTTCAAGTCTTGGAGCATGCACTTGCAACTTGTTTTCTTTGAATTATTTCTTCAATGCTTTCGACAATGCTCACTTGGTGAGCTTATCATTGTTTTTCCTTTCTTTGTTTCTTGGCTTCCTATTGTGCTCAACACACAAAGTGAGCAGAGCATTGTGCCTTGGTTCCCTGGGAGTAAGTATAGCGCTCACTTAGTGAGCTTGGTGCTCTTGGGGAGAGCTTCATGGTTTGTTGCGCCACACTCCCTCCTTTCTTGGCCACACTTTTCCTTCCTTGAGCCACACTTCTTAAGCCACGCTTTCTTCTTTTTTTCTTTTCTTCACCTACAATTAATCAAAATAACCAATCAAAGTATCACCAAATTCACAAGGTTTATAAATCATTAAAACTCAATTAAATTTAGCCTAAACCTCATGATTTAGCATCAATTATATGGTGGTTGTTTGATTCAAAGAAGTTATGCATTTCCATTCCAAATCACTTACTTAGAATGCAAGAAAGTGCATAAAAGCTAATGAAAACAAAGAAAAAGACTAGTGAAACTAGGTTAAGATGACTTGTCATCACAACACCAAACTTAAAACTTGCTTGTCCCCAAGCAAGAAAAGAATTATGCTCAAAGGTTCTTTCAATCAGAATGGAATTAAAGAATAACATGTGCTATCATGTGAGTGAAGTGATTAAGTGACAGTGGGGTGAACTCTAAATTATATGCTCACGCAAGGGCTTCAGTGCTTACTAGTCCCTACATCTTGGAAGTCTTAGGTCTTAGGACTTTCATCCAAATGATATCATGGAGATCTCTCTATAGGTAATCACCTTGAAGCAGCTTATAGTTTCTGTGATTTAGCCTTGACTCTAAGTGTCATGTCTCAAAGCGGCTCTTTAGATAAGCTTTCAATCAATACTCCTAAACCAGTTGGTTTTAAGGTATTAGGTGTTAAAGCACCCCTAAGGATTTACTTACTCAAGCCTCTCTCTTTGACATAATTCGACCACAAGCATTTACTAGGATAACAACTCTTTGAGTTTTTGCTTCTTCTTTCTTTTCTGCCTAGTAATTGATGCTCAGATCCTTGGGCGCTGTTCTTTTTGTTTTTATGTTTTATGTATTTTCTTTTGATTGCTGCTTCTTGGATCAAAAAATGTTTGAGAATTTCCACAATACTTCTTTGAACTCTATGTCCTGCCTCTGAGCTCCCATGCAAGTTTTCATAAGCATGCAACCTCAATGCATAATCACACTACTAGAACCACCACTTCTCCTAATCTTTTACTTGCCTCAAAATTGTTTAATTCCTCAATCCTTCTTTTCAAAGAACTGTCATGTGATGCATTCTTGAAAATTGAGTGCAAACAAGTTTTGAAGATAAGAATGTTGTGAATAATCAAGCATCTTGCTTATTGAATTATAAAGAAAGGCTATGCTATGCAGGCAAGTAAAGGTGTATAAAGAAAACTACACTATGCAGACAGGCAGGGCAAATAAGGATATAATCCAACTTTCAATTACTGCAATATTTGATGTAAAACAATCACTTAACAATACAACCTGTTGGAGTTCACTTGCTGTCCTTCTTCTCTTCATCATCAATGCTGACTTTCATGTTCATCTTTCACCTCTTTGGTTGATGATGCTAAAAATCTCCAAAAGTTTGTATGATATTCTGCAGTGATATTGGAAGTTGCTTGTTCCCCAAGCACTTAGTAACAGTGGTTAGTCTGCATGAATTATTTGTGGGCTTTTTGAACTTACTTTGGTGTGAGAACACCAAACTTAGTACCTTGCCAAAGGTTTTCATTAACCATATTCCTGGTTTTTCATTGTCACCTCTTGGTATTTCATCATTCTCTCTATTAAAATCTCCAAGTTGGTGATCCTCTGAGAGTCTTGTGTGATTGGTGGGTTGTGGGGTGTTGGAGAGGTATTCTGTTGGTTTTGTGAGTTGTTATGAGACTGAGGGTGCATGAATTTGCCATGGTTGAAGCTTCTTAGTTCTTGATGTTGGTACTCCCCCATTCTTAGATAAGAATGTGGCTTCCATGGTGGAAATTGTGCATTCACTGTAGCAGAATGTAGACAATCAATTTTTCTAGCTATCAGCTCCAGTTGTTGCCAAGTTTGATGGTATAGTTGCTTGTTTTGATTCATGACTGCCTTCACTCCTTCAAGATTCATCACTTCCTTTTCTGAAATTGCCTTCTGTGGTTTCTCAAACGAGTGTCGATTGTTGACTCCTTTGTCATTGAAAATTGCAATTCCTTGGGTTGTTGTTGCTTTGAGTAGGCCATCTGAGAAGTGATCCGCAGCTTCTCTTGTTTCTGGGGTTAATCCTTCATAGGAAGCTTGGAGACCCAATTTGTCACTTGCTTTCTTGTATCTTTCCCATGCTTTGAAGAGTGGTTCTTCCCCTCCTTGTATGAATGGATGTATTCCCTCTTTCAGATCAATGGTTTGTTGGGATGAGGAGAATTTGGCTAAAAACTTGGCAACCAAATCGTTCCAACTAGTGATACTTCCTTGGGGAAAAGTTTCAAGCCATTGTGCAGCTTCATCCCTTAGTGAGAAGGGGAATAACAAGAGCTTATAGGTGTCATGATCTATATCATCGGGTTTGTCAGCACCGTAAGTCTTCAGAAAAGTGGATATGTGCTACTTAGGATCCTCCAATGGATTTCCGCCATAGAAGCAATTGTTCTTGATTAGTGTAATGAGTTGCGGCTTCATGTCGTGATGTTCTTCTCTCTCAAAGACTCCTTCTTCAATGATAGCCTTCCCACTGGCTTCTCTTCTTTCCTGTGACATACAAATCAACACAAGGAACACATAGTGGTACTTTTGAAAATTGGGTGTAATTAGTTGAGACAAGATCTCAAACAGTTAGTGTGTTAATAGAGGCAAATCTTCAAACAGTTAGTGGGTTAATTAAAACTTAAAGAAACAGAAAAGAAAAAGTGCTTGATCTAGACCTCCACTTCACTTTATCATTATCAATCTATTTCAATCCCCGGCAACGGCGCCGAAAACTTGATTGCGGAAAACGATCCGACACAAAACTCACCGGCAAGTGCACCGGGTCGCATCAAGTAGTAAAACTCACTTAGAGTGAGGTCGATCCCACAGGGATTGAAGGATTGAGCAATTTTAGTTTAGTGGTTGATTTAGTCAAGCGAATCAAGTATTGGTTGAGTGGTTTATCATTAACAGAAGCTAAATTGCTTGGAATGTAAAAGGAGCAGAAAATATTGCAGTAAATCAAAGAGCAAAAAAGTAAAGAGGCTGAATCTTAAAGTACAAGTAATGTAAATTGCAGAAGCTTAGATTGCAAGTAATGTAAATAGCTGAAGCTTAAAGTGCAAGAAATGTAAATTACTTGAATTGTAAAAGGGATTGGGAGTTGGGATGGCAGAAATTAAACAAGAACAAGTAAATTGCATTAAACATAAAAGAGAAAATTGGATTGCAGTGAAGTAGATCTCAAACAGAAGAGTAAAATGCCTTGAAAAATTTAGAACAAGAAAGCAATGCTTAATTTGCAGCAAATTAAAAGTGGTTGAAGATCTCAGGAGTGGAAGAGACTAGATAACAAGTCTAGATCTCAAATCCTTCCTTGATCCAACAAGAACAATTGCAAAAGAAATAAAGGGAAGCGAATTGCAGAAATAGCAGAAGAAGAAGCAATGAATAGAAAGTAAAATTCAATTAAATGACCCTTGTTCATTAAATGACGCTATCCCGAGGAGGACACCTAAAGGGGAGCCGTAATGGCCTCATCTTCGGCAGGCTCCTCTGGTTTTTTTTTTCGGATTTATCCAGCATTTTTTTCCGTTTTTTTTTACGTTGGGCTGACCCTTAATCTTTAAATGACGCTATCCCGAGGAGGACACCAAAAGGGGAGCCGTAATGGCCTCATCTTCGGCAGGCTCCTCCGGTTTTATTTTCCGGATTTTTTTCCAGACTTTTTTTCCAGTTTTTTTTTCTGACCCTTGTTCTTTAAATGACGCTATACAGAGGAGGACACCTAAAGGCGAGCCGTGATAGCCTCATCTTTGGCAGGCTCATTCGATTTTTTTTTCCCAATTTTTTTTTACGTTGTTGTTACCCTTGTTCTTTAAATGACGCTATCCCGAGAAGGACACCTAAAAGGGAGCCGTAATGGCCTCATCTTCAGTAGGATCCTCCGTTTTTTTTTTTCCGGATTTTTTTCCATCATTTTTTCCATTTTTTTACGTTGTGCTGACCCTTGATCTTTAAATGACGCTATCCGGAGGAGGACAACTAAAGGTGAGCCGTAATGGCCTCATCTTTGGCAGGCTCCTGCAATTTTTTTTCCCGATTTTTTTCAGTTTTTTTTCGATTTTCTTTTTATGTTGTGCTGACCCTTGTTCTTTAAATGACGCTATACCGAGGAGGACACCTAAAAGGGAGCCATGATGGCCTCATCCTCGGCAGGCTCCTCCGGTTTTTTTCTTCCAGATTTTTTTCCAGCTTTTTTTTTACGTTGTGCTGACCCTTGTTCTTTAAATGACGCTATCCAGAGAAGGACACTTAAAGGCGAGCCGTATTGGCCTCATCTTCGGCAGGCTCCTTCGATTTTTTTTTTCCCGGTTATTTTTCCATTTTTTTTACGTTGTGCTGACCCTTGTTCTTTAAATGACGCTATCCAGAGGAGGACACCTAAAGGCGAGCCGTGATAGCCTCATCTTTGGCAGGCTCATTCGATTTTTTTTTCCCAATTTTTTTTTACGTTGTTGTTACCCTTGTTCTTTAAATCTCACCCTTGTTCTTTATATGATGCTATCTAGAGGAGGATTCCTAAAGGCGAGCCGTAATGACCAGATCTTAGGCAGGCTCCTCCTGTTTTCTTTCGTTTTTTTCCTTTTTTTTACGTTGTGCTTACCCTTGTTCTTTAAATGACGCTATCCAGAGGAGGACACCTAAAGGCGAGTCGTAATGGTCTCATCTTCGGCAGGCTCCTCTGATTTTTTTCCGATTTTTTTTTACGTTGTGCTGACCCTTATTCTTTAAATGACGCTATCTCGAGGAGGACACCTAAAGGGAGCCGTAATGGCCTCATCTTCGGCAGGCTCCTCCGATTTTTTTTTTCGGATTTTTTTTCCAGCTTTTTTTTCATTTTTTTTACGTTGTGCTGACCCTTGTTCTTTAAATGACGCTATCCAGAGGAGGACACCGAACCTTGTTCTTTAAATGACGCTACCCCGAGGAGGACACCTAAAGGGGAGCCATAATGGCCTCATCTTCGGCAGGCTCTTCTGGTTTTTTTTTTTCGGATTTTTCCAGCATTTTTTTCCGTTTTTTTTTACGTTGTGCTGACCCTTAATCTTTAAATGACGCTATCCCGAGGAGGACACCAAAAGGGGAGCCGTAATGGCCTCATCTTTGGCAGGCACCTCCGGTTTTATTTTCCAGATTTTTTTCCAGATTTTTTTTCCAGTTTTTTTTCTGACCCTTGTTCTTTAAATGACGCTATACAGAGGAGCACACCTAAAGGCGAGCCGTGATAGCCTCGTCTTTGGCAGGCTCATTCGATTTTTTTTCCCAATTTTTTTTACGCTGTTGTTACCCTTGTTCTTTAAATGACGCTATCCCGAGGAGGACACCTAAAAGGGAGACGTAATGGCCTCATCTTCAGTAGGATCCTCCGTTTTTTTTTCCGGATTTTTTTCCAGCATTTTTTACATTTTTTCACATTGTGCTGACCCTTGATCTTTAAATGATGCTATCCAGAGGAGGACACCTAAAGGTGAGCCGTAATGGCCTCATCATTGGCAGGCTCCTCCAATTTTTTTCCCGATTTTTTTCAATTTTTTTTCCGATTTTTTTTTTTTACGTTGTGCTGACCCTTGTTCTTTAAATGACGCTATACCGAGGAGGACACCTAAAGGGGAGCCATGATGGCCTCATCCTCGGCAGGCTCCTCCGGTTTTTTTCTTCCAGATTTTTTTCCAGCTTTTTTTTTACATTGTGCTCACCCTTGTTCTTTAAATGACGCTACCAGCTTTTTTTTTACGTTGTGCTGACCCTTGTTCTTTAAATGACGCTATCCAGAGAAGGACACTTAAAGGCGAGCCATATTGGCCTCATCTTCGGCAGGCTTGATGAGCGGATAATTTATATGCTTTTTGGCATTATTTTTATATAGTTTTTAGTAAGTTTAAGCTACTTTTAGGGATGTTTTCACTAGTTTTTATGATAAATTCACATTTCTGGACTTTACTATGAGTTTGTGTGTTTTTCTGTGATTTCAGGTAAATTCTGGCTGAAATTGAGGGATTGTAGCAAAACTCTGAAGAAGGCTGACAAAAGGACTGCTGATGCTGTTGGAATCTGACCTCCCTGCACTCGAAATGGATTTTCT
>NC_029776.3:61846988-61847471 GCF_000817695.3 Arachis duranensis | reverse complement strand
GCTTTCCAGCAATATATAATAGTCCATACTTTATTCGGAAATTGATGACGTAACTTGGCTTTGAACGCCAAGTACATGCTGCTGTCTGGAGTTAAACGCCAGAAAAACGTCATGATCCGGAGTTGAACGCCCAAAACATGTCATAACTCAGAGTTCAACTCCAAGAAAAGCCTCAGCTCGTGGAATGATCAAGCTCAGCCCAAGCACACACCAAGTGGGCCCCGGAAGTGGATTTATGCATCAATTACTTACTCATGTAAACCCTAGTAGCTAGTCTAGTATATATAGGACATTTATCTATTGTATTGGACATCTTTTGACCACTTTAAGTCTTTGATCATTCGATCACTTGATCATGGAGAGGGCTGGCCATTCGGCCACGCCTGAATCCTTTGCTTATGTATTTTCAACGGTGGAGTTTCTGCACACCATAGATTAAGGGTGTGGAGCTCTGCTGTACCTCAAGTATTAATGCAATTCTAT
>NC_029776.3:61845067-61845574 GCF_000817695.3 Arachis duranensis | reverse complement strand
GAAAAAAATTTTTTTTTTCTTTCTTTTTCGTTTTTCCAAAAATGTTTTCGAAAAAAATTAATAAAAATACAAAAAAAATTAGAAAATCATAAAAATCAAAAATATTTTGTGTTTCTTGTTTGAGTCTTGTGTTAATTTTTAAGTTTGGTGTTAATTGCATGCTTTCAAAATTTTTCTTGCATTTTTCGAAAATCTCATGCATTCATAGTGTTCTTCATGATCTTCAAGTTGTTCTTGACAAAGTCTTCTTGTTTGATCTTGATGATTTCTTGTTTTGTGTCTTTTGTTGTTTTTCATGTGCATTTTTGCATTCATATTTTCATGCATTAAAGATTTCTAAGTTTGATGTCTTGCATGTTTTCTTTGCATTAAAAATTTTTCAAAAATATGTTCTTGATGTTCATCATGATCTTCAAAGTGTTCTTGGTGTTCATCTTGACATTCATAGCATTCTTGCATGCATCTTGTGTCTTGATCCAAAATTTTCATGTTTTGGGTCATTTTTGT
>NC_029776.3:61833359-61844976 GCF_000817695.3 Arachis duranensis | reverse complement strand
CCCTTATTTTCCTCCAAAATTTCAAAATTTTGGGTTGACTTGGTCAAAAATTTTTAAAATTAGTTGTTTCTTACAAGTCAAGTCAAAATTTCAATTTTAAAAATCTTATCTCTTTTTTTTAAATCTTTTTCAAAAATCATATCTTTTACATTTTTTTATAATTTTCGAAAATTTCAAAAATCTTTTTCAAAATATTTTCAAAATCTTTTTCTTATCTTTTATATCTAAATTTCGAAAATTAGCTAACAATTAATGTGATTGGTTCAAAAATTTGAAGTTTGTTACTTTCTTGTTAAGAAAGGTTCAATCTTTAAATTCTAGAATCTTATCTTGTAGTTTCTTGTTAGTTAAGTAATTTTTAAAATTAAATCTTTTTCAAAAATCTTTTTCAAATATATCTTTTTATCTTTTATCTTATCTTTTTCAAAAATTTTATCTTTTTCAAAAATTTGATTTCAAAATATCTTATCTAACTTCTTATCTTCTTATCTTTTTCAAAACTTGATTTCAAATCTTTTTCAATCAACTAACTAACTTTTTGTTTGTTTTTTATCTTTCTCAAAACTACCTAACTACTTATCCCTCTCTGATTTTCGAAAATTCTCCCTCTCTTTTTCAAAAAAAAAAATTCTTTTTGTTTTAAATTTTAATTTCAAATCACATTTATCTCTAATTTTCAAAAATCACTAACTCTTTTTCAAAATTATTTTCGAAAATTTTCTTCTACTAACCTCTTTTCAAAAATTATTTTCGAAAATCCTCTTCTCTTCTCTTCTTCTATTTAATTATTTAATTACTAAACACTTCTCTTCACCTCTCTTCATCTAAGAATCCGAACTTCTTATATCTCTTGTATTTGGATTCTTTCCCCCTTCCTTCTTCTTTCTTATACCCCTATTTTCTTCTACTAACATAAAGGAATCTCTATACTGTGACATAGAGGATTCCTCTTTCTTTTCTTGTTTTCTTCTCTTTCATATGAGTAGGAACAGGGAAAAAGGCACTCTTGTTGAAGTTGATCCAGAACCTGAAAGGACTCTGAAGAGAAAATTAAGAGAAGCTAAATTACAACAATCCAGAAACAACCTTTCAGAAATTTTCGAACAAGAGAAGGACATGGCAGCCGAAAATAATAATAATAATGCAAGGAGAATGCTTGGTGACATCAAGGCTCCTCCGGTTTTTTTCCCGATTATTTTTCCATTTTTTTTTACGTTGTGCTGACCCTTGTTCTTTAAATGACGCTATCCAGAGGAGGACACCTAAAGGCAAGCCGTAATGGCCTCATCTTCGGCAGGCTCCTCCGATTTTTTTTTACGTTGTGCTCACCCTTGTTCTTTATATGATGCTATCTAGAGGAGGATTCCTAAAGGCGAGCTGTAATGACCTGATCTTAGGCAGGCTCCTCCGGTTTTTCTCCGTTTTTTTCCTTTTTTTTTTTACGTTGTGCTTACCCTTGTTCTTTAAATGACGCTATCCAGAAGAGGACACCTAAAGGCGAGCCGTAATGGTCTCATCTTCGGCAAGCTCCTTTGATTTTTTTCCGATTTTTTTTTACGTTGTGCTGACCCTTATTCTTTAAATGACGCTATCTCGAGGAGGACACCTAAAGGGAGCCGTAATAGCCTCATCTTCGGCAGGCTCCTCCGTTTTTTTTTTTTTGGATTTTTTTCCAGCTTTTTTTTCATTTTTTTTACGTTGTGCTGACCCTTGTTCTTTAAATGACGCTATCCAGAGGAGGACACCTAAAGGCAAGCCGTAATGGCCTCATCTTCGGCAGGCTCCTCCGATTTTTTTTTTACGTTGTGCTCACCCTTGTTCTTTATATGATGCTATCTAGAGGAGGATTCCTAAAGGCGAGCCGTAATGACCAGATCTTAGGCAGGCTCCTCCTGTTTTCTTTCGTTTTTTTCCTTTTTTTTACGTTGTGCTTACCCTTGTTCTTTAAATGACGTTATCCAGAAGAGGACACCTAAAGGCGAGCCGTAATGGTCTCATCTTCGGCAAGCTCCTTTGATTTTTTTCCGATTTTTTTTTACGTTGTGCTGACCCTTATTCTTTAAATGACGCTATCTCGAGGAGGACACCTAAAGGGAGCCGTAATGGCCTCATCTTCGGCAGACTCCTCCGGTTCTTTTTTCGGATTTTTTTTCCAGCTTTTTTTTTCATTTTTTTTACGTTGTGCTGACCCTTGTTCTTTAAATGACGCTATCCAGAGGAGGACACCTAAAGGCGAGCCGTAATGGCCTCATCTTCAGTAGGTTCCTCCGTTTTGAGCCGTAATGGCCTCATCTTCAGTAGGTTCCTCCGTTTTTTTTCGGATTTTTTTTCCAGCTTCTTTTTTTTTTCAATTTTTTTTTGTTCTGACCCTTGTTCTTTAAATGATGCTATACAGAGGAAGACACCTAAAGGCGAGCCGTAATGGCCTCATCCTCGGCAGGCTCATCCGATTTTTTTTCCGTTGTGCTGAACCTTGTTCTTTAAATGACACTACCCCGAGGAGGACACCTAAAGGGGGAGCCATAATGGCCTCATCTTCGGCAGGCTCCTCTGGTTTTTTTTTTCGGATTTTTCCAGCATTTTTTCCCGTTTTTTTTACATTGTGCTGACCCTTAATCTTTAAATGACGCTATCCCGAGGAGGACACCAAAAGGGGAGCCGTAATGGCCTCATCTTTGGCAGGCTCCTCCGGTTTTATTTTCCAGATTTTTTTCCAGATTTTTTTTCCAGTTTTTTTTTTCTGACCCTTGTTCTTTAAATGACGCTATACAGAGGAGGACACCTAAAGGCGAGCCGTGATAGCCTCATCTTTGGCAGGCTCATTCGATTTTTTTTCCCAATTTTTTTTACGCTGTTGTTACCCTTGTTCTTTAAATGACGCTATCCCGAGGAGGACACCTAAAAGGGAGAGGTAATGGCCTCATCTTCAGTAGGATCCTCCGTTTTTTTTTCCGAATTTTTTTCCAGCATTTTTTCCATTTTTTCACATTGTGCTGACCCTTGATCTTTAAATGACACTATCCAGAGGAGAACACCTAAAAGTGAGCCGTAATGGCCTAATCTCCGGTAGGCTCCTCCGGTATTTTTTTTCCGGATTTTTTACCAGCTTTTTTTTTCCCATTTTTTTTTTACGTTGTGCCGACCCTTGTTCTTTAAGTGACGCTCTCCAGAGGAAGACACCAATAGGCGAGCCGTAATGCTTTTACGTTGTGCTGACCCTTGTTCTTTAAATGACGCTATCCAGAGGAGGACACCTAAAGGCAAGCCGTAATGGCCTCATCTTCGGCAGGCTCCTCCGATTTTTTTTAACGTTGTGCTCACCCTTGTTCTTTATATGATGCTATCTAGAGGAGGATTCCTAAAGGCGAGCCGTAATGACCTGATCTTAGGCAGGCTCCTCCTGTTTTCTTTCGTTTTTTTCCTTTTTTTTACGTTGTGCTTACCCTTGTTCTTTAAATGACGCTATCCAGAGGAGGACACCTAAAGGTGAGCCGTAATGGTCTCATCTTCGGCAGGCTTCTCCGATTTTTTTTTCCGTTTTTTTTCTTTTTTTTTACGTTGTGCTGACTCTTGTTCTTTTAATACGTTGTGCTGACCCTTATTCTTTAAATGACGCTATCTCAAGGAGGACACCTAAAGGGAGCCGTAATGGCCTCATCTTCGGCAGACTCCTCCGGTTCTTTTTTCGGATTTTTTTTCCAGCTTTTTTTTTTCATTTTTTTTACGTTGTGCTGACCCTTGTTCTTTAAATGACGCTATCCAGAGGAGGACACCTAAAGGCGAGCCGTAATGGCCTCATCTTCAGCAGGTTCCTCCGTTTTTTTCGGATTTTTTTTCCAGCTTCTTTTTTTTGAATTCTTTTTCTGTTCTGACCCTTGTTCTTTAAATGATGCTATACAGAGGAAGACACCAAAAGGCCAGCCGTAATGGCCTCATCTTCGGCAGGCTCATCCGATTTTTTTGATTTTTTTTACGTTGTGCTGAACCTTGTTCTTTAAATGATGCTACCTCGAAAAGGACACCTAAAGGGGAGCCATAATGGCCTCATCTTCGGCAGGCTCCTCTGGTTTTATTTTCTGGATTTTTTTCCAGCTTTTTTTTCCAGTTTTTTTTTTGTTCTGACCCTTGTTCTTTAAATGACGCTACACAGAGGAGGACACCTAAAGGCGAGCCATGATAGCCTCATCTTCGGCAGCCTCATTCGATTTTTTCCCGATTTTTTTTACGTTGTTGTGACCCTTATTCTTTAATTGACGCTATTCCGAGTAGGACACCTAAAAGGGAGCCGTAATGGCCTCATCTTCGGCAGGCTCCTCCGGTTTTTTTTTTCCGGTTTTTTTCCAGCATTTTTTTCCATTTTTTTTACGTTGTGCTGACCCTTGATCTTTAAATGACGCTATCCAGAGGAGGAAACCTAAATGTGAGCTGTAATGGCCTCATCTTCAGCAGGCTCCTCTAATTTTTTTTTTCCGATTTTTTTTCTTTTTTTTCTGATTTTTTTTACGTTGTGCTGACCCTTGTTCTTTAAATGACGATATCCCGAGGAGGACACCTAAAGGGGAGCCATAATGGCCGCATCTTCGGCAGGCTCCTCCAATTTTTTTCTTCCAGATTTTTTTCCAGCTTTTTTTTTACGTTGTGCTGACCCTTGTTCTTTAAATGACGCTATCCAGAGGAGGACACCTAAAGGCGAGCCGTAATGGCCACATCTTTGGCACGCTCCTCCGATTTTTTTTCCTGATTTTTTTTAGTTTTTTATTTACATTGTGCTAACCCTTGTTCTTTAAATGACGCTATCCAGAGGAGGACACTTAAAGGCAAGCCGTAATGGCCTTATCCTTGGCAGGCTCCTCCGGTTTTTTTTTTGGTTATTTTTCTATTTTTTTACGTTGTGCTGACCCTTGTTTTTTAAATGACGCTATCCAGAGGAGCACCTAAAGGCGAGCCATAATGGCCTCATCTTTGACAGGCTCCTCCAAATTTTTTTTACGTTGTGCTCACCCTTGTTCTTTAAATGACGCTATCCAGAGGAGGATACCTAAAGGCGAGCCATAATGGCCTTATCTTCGGCAGGCTCCTGATGAATTGATTTTTGACGGTTTAGAATTTCACGAATGAATTCTCGTTGCAAGTATAGTTTCTAAACCAACAATAATCCTTTCATACAAAAGATTGTTTGTCACAAGTAACGACCCCTAAAATTAATAACCGAAGTATTCAAACCTCGGGTCGTTCTCCCTAGGAATTGTAATAAAGTGTTTTGTTATTGGTTGTGAGTTATGTTTGGGGTTTTAATAAGAAACATGAAAGAAAAATGGCAAGAAAGTAAACTAAGGCCTAAAAAGGTCTTGGCAAGGGTTGGTGGTCAAGGATCTCTATCCTAATCACTAACCACAATATGAGAACTGGAAAGGATTAATCTCATTAAATCATCCTCTAACTAGTAGTAAAGGAAAGTCAAATGAGCTATATCAATCCTAGTCCATAGAGTCAATGGATCCCAATCATCAATTACTTGGACATTAGTAACTCAAGAGTTCATAAGTTACCTTTCCAAGCCAAGAACATAAAACTCTACACTAGAATCCAACCAAGCATTTTCTCAAACACTTGGAAGGCACAAAAGAAAAGCATAGTAAATTGACAACAAGAAGTAGAAGAAGATGAATTAAAATCTAGATCTAAGAACTAAACCTAATCCTAATCCTAATCCTAGAGAGAAGAGAGAGCTTCTCTCTCTAACTCTAACTACTTCTAAAACTAAGCAATGACTAATGATTAAAAGTTAGTTGATTCCCCTTCAATCCTTGGCTTAAATAGCATCAGAAATGAGTTAGATTGGGCCCACAAAGCTTGAGAATTTGCTGGCCCATGGATTGCATTATGTGAACCAGGTGGCACAACGACGCGTACACGTACAGTGCGCGTACGCATCACCATACGTGTAGCAACTATGGAAAATCTTATATCGTTTTGAATCCCCGGATGTTAGCTTTCCAACCCAACTGGAACCGCATCATTTAGACCTCTGTAGCTCAAGTTATGGTCGATTATGTGCGAAGAGGTCGGCTTGACAACTTTTGCGATTCCTTCATTTCTTCATGAGTTCTCCATTTTTACTTGCTTTTCCTCCATTCCCTTGATCCAATCTTTGCCTCCTAAATCTGAAATCACTTAACAGACATATCAAGGCATCTAATGGAATCAAGGTAAATTACATTTAGCTATTTTAAGACCTAAAAACATGTTTTCACTCTTAAGCACAATTAAAGGAGAAGTTATAAAACCATGCTATTTCAATGGATAAATGTAGGTAAAAGGTCATAAAATCCCTTAAATCAAGCACAAGATAAACCCTACAAATGGGGTTTATCAACCTCCCCACACTTAAACCAAGCATGTCCTCATGCTAAAACCAAGAATGAAGTAAGGGTATGGCATTTATTCAATGGGAACTAACTAAATGCTATCTACCTATATACAACTATCTAAATGAATGCAATTGCTTGGTCAAAATAAATCAATTCCCAAGATATCTACATGAATGCAATTGCTTGGTCAAAGTAAATCAATTCCCAAGAAGCATATATGCACAAGGGCTAAGGACTAGCAAGTCTAATCTACAATTGAATTGAGTTATTAAATATTTTTACAAACTTGCATGAAAAGTGATGATTGTAGGTGGAAACTGATGACAAGTCATCTTAGCTAGTTTTAGTAGTCTTTTTCCTTTATTTTCAATAGATTTTATGCACTTTCTTGAGGCATAAGCAAGCCATTTGGGTAGAATTTCATGTTTCCTTTGATTCAATCAACCATGGATGAATTGATGCATTTTCATGAGTTTTTATGCCATAATTGCTTAACTTTCAAGAAGAAGAAGAACTCTCATGATTATAGCATAGCTTTGATGTTTTTGATTGATTGATGATAGGTGAAAAAAACTTTGAAGAAGGTTGAAGAAAGAAGGAATGACAAAGAGCAAGAAAGGACAAAAAGCTTGAGCTAAAGCTTGCCTCAAGCTTTAGCTCAAACGTGAGGAAGAGCTTGACTTCACCCTGGAGGCATCAAAAGCTTGCGCCAATGTTTGCCTCAAGCTTGAGGTCAAACGTTGGCGCCATATTAGCAAGGAAGAGCACTTTGTTTGAAGCCTTGGAGAAGCCAACGTTTACGCCAACGTTTGCCTCAAACGTTGGGCCAAACGTTGGCCAAGAGAGATGCATTGAAGGAGCCACGTTTGAGCTCAAGTGGATTTCTTCCCAACACCAAGAGCAATCAACAGAGGCTTTTGTCAACCCAATTCCATCAAGGCCAAGGCCCAAATTCAAGGCTTGAAGATCATTTGAAGAAAGTGTATAAATAGCTTAGAATTTAAGTTTTCGGGGAGCTTTCCTTTTGGAGTTTTTCTTTTAGTTTGGCTGGGTAGTTTTGGAAAGCTTTTGGTTTTGAGTTGTTTGGAGATTCTGAGTCTTGAGGAAGGAGAATTGAATTCTCTTCCTCTTAGTTTTCTTGTTTCCATTTTCATTCACACTTGTCTTGAGTCTTGGGTGTTGAGAATTGAAGGAATTCTGTTTCAATCTCACCTTGAGATCTCCCTCTGTTTTGATTTACTACAACTTTTGGAAATTAAACTTTGAATTTACTTTTCTACATTGCTCTCTTCTTAAATTCTGCAATTGCTCTCTGAATTTGGATCTAGGAAGGCATTGAGATCTAGACTTAGTTATCTAGTCTCTTGGGTCCTGAGATCTGCCGGTTTCCACTTTTCTTCTGTTGAATGATTCTTCAAGTCAATTTACATTTTCTGCTTGAACCCTGCTGCAATTAAATTCATCTTTTACTTTCCTGCTTGTTGCAATTTACTTTTCTCTCGTTTAGTTTCTGCAATCCCAATTCCCAATTCCCTTTATAATTCAAGTAATTTACATTTCTTGCACTTTAAGTTTCAATCATTTACATTTCTTGCAATTTAAGTTTCTGCAATTTATATTACTTGCACTTTAAGATTCAGCTTCTTTACTTCCTGTTCTCTTTAATTTACTGTAATTTTCCCTCTCCCTTTTAAATTTCATGCAATTTAGCTTCTGCCGGATACAAATCACTCAAATCAACTCTTGTTCGCTCGACTAAATCAACCATTAAACTAAAACTGCTCAATCCTTCAATCCCTGTGGGATCGACCTCACTTCCGTGAGTTTTATTACTTGATGCGACCCGGTATACTTGCCGGTGAGTTGTGTGTCGGATTATTTTCCGCACATCAGAAACATGTAATCGAGCATCAAACCCTCACCGGATGTGTTTGCACTCTATTCTCTCAAGTGTTTAGGGTTGAATCACTCAATTCTCTCCTAATCATGCTTTCCAAGATTTATTTTTCTTCTAACAATCAACATATATTTCATGCATGCTTACATCTATCATGAGGTCTTTTCTTTGGTTGTAATGGGGCTAGGGTCAAGGTAGGATGCAAATTTGGTCAAATGAGCTTGAAATTTGCATCTTTGATAAGCTTAAACTTCCCACCTAACCTATGACATCCTATACAATTAAGCTCTAACCTAACTACCCATTGTTTTCTCACTTTTTCACATACTCATGCATTTTCTTTTCATTTCACAACACTTGTGTATTGATCTTTATTGGACTTTACTTTGGGGCATTTTGTCCCCTTTTTATTTCTTTCTTTTTTTCTTCTTTTTCTTTCTTTTTCTATTTTTTTCTTTTCCATATTATTTTTCTCTTTTTTCTTTTCTTTCTTTCATATACAAGAACGTCAATGCATAAGGTCTATACATTTAATCAATACATGAGCATGTACCCAATTCCCAATATTTCCAATAATAATACAAAACTACCCTTTTATTCACCCAATGTCCCAAGGTTTCCACACTTGAATGTTAGACACACTAGCCTAAGCTAATCAAAGATCCAAATAAGGACATTTATTGTTTTCCGCTTTAGGCTTGTAATGTGCTAAATTAAGAACAAGTGGGTTAATTGTAGGCGCAAATTGGCTAACAATGGAAGATAAAAGGTAAGGCTATTTGGGTAAGTGAGCTAATGAAATGATGGCCTCAATCATATAAATGCATGAATACACAAAATAATGGACATAAAGAATCAAACAAATCAAAGATCACATTCATAGAAAGAGAATAATGCACACAAGAATGGAAAATAAGTGGTTATAAGATGTAACCACACCATTAGGCTCAAATCTCACTTGCTTGTGTTCTTAGCTCAAAAACTTTCATTATAAGATGTCCACAAGATATATAATTCAAGCAAGTTTAATGAGAAAGTTTTTCACTCAAATCAATTGAGGTGCCCTATAGATAGAAATCCTTGAAAAATTTCATTATTTTGACTAAGCTTATTGTGTATATATATGCAAAATTAAGAAAATACAAGTAAAAATCCTGAAAACCCTCCTATTGTCAATAGAAAAATTTCATTATTTTGACTAAGCTTATTGTGTATATATATGCAAAATTAAGAAAATACAAGTAAAAATCCTGAAAACCTAGAATGAAATGAAAAAGTATTGGGATTAGAATTTTGTCACCCAAAATCGCCGATTGGTCGGACGACCTCCCCACACTTAAAAGTTTGTACCGTCCTCGGTGCACTCAAAGATGAGCAGGGGGGTACGGCGACTCTCTAGATTGCTGCGTGTTCTTAGTCTTACTTCCGTTTTTGCATGTGGTGCATCGTATCATGAAGAACAAAGATATAACACCATAAGATGATGAAACAAAAGCAAGGAAACATAATTGTTGGATTGAGATAATGATCACTAGAATGAAGTGAGTGGATTAGTGACATTAATAACAAATAAGTGTGTAAATTCTAAATTGCGCGGTTTAGAACACACATTAGCATAAAAGGGCGATGTCACAAAAGAAGCATGTACTTCACTTATCCTAGTGTGCTTGAGATGCTTTAAGTAAACTTGTAGGGTAAAACAAGCATTAAAGAAGCATGAAAGCATTCAAGTCAAACACGTATGGATGCATATGAACATGAAATACAATGCATTAAGGTAAATGCACAACATCATCCATCAAGAGGTTGCCTAATCACAGAGAGAGTTCAAATCACATGATGGCTAGCTACAACATGCAATTCAAAAGAGTCACAAGCTCGAAGGCAATTCTCATCACTTGGTATTTTTCAAAAGGTAAGCATGAAGAACTCAAAACCAAGTAGCAAAATATAACCTCAATCATAGAATCCAACAAAGATTATAAATATAGTGATGTTAAGAAAACATCCCTTTTCAGTACTCAGCAGCAATTAATGGTAAACAAGAATAGCAATCCAACACTTACAATGAGAAAGAGAAAATGAAATGAAAACTAACTAAAACTAACTAAGCAACTAACTAACTAACTAATTAACTAACAAACTAACTAATAACTAACTAAAATAAATGGTTATCAATGGTGTTTGGAAGTGTTGGAGGGGGGGTAGGAAAAAGGGAAGAAGAAAGGAAAAGGAAAGAAATAGAAATAAGAAAGGAAAGGGAATGTTTGAAATAAGGGAATCCGCGCGTATGCACGCATGGCGCGCGCGCGCAGATGGTGGTGCGATGGATACGACGCGTACGCATACATGATGCGTCAGCGTCGATGGCTTATTCCGAGAGTGGCGCGTAAGCGCGAATAGGTTTGTGCCAAAGGCACAACATTGGCGCGGCGCAGGCACAACTTTCTGGAAAATGCATGGAGGGTGGAACTTCTCAATCCACACGTACGCACGCATGGCGCACTCGCGTGGATGGTCCAAAACGCTTGATGCATGCGTACGCACGCAGTGCGTGTACGCGTGGATGGTGTTCTATTTTTCAAAAATTTTTTATTTTTTTTATGTTTTTGCACCAATCCAAGCATTCCAAACCTCCAAACAGCTACCAAAACACCATAAAACCTTATTTAACATACTAAACTACGAATTAAACTCAACTAACTAAACAAAATATGAAATTAAACTAATTCTAACAATATATACAAAAGAGAAAATGAAAAGAAGTTACCATGGTGGGGTGTCTCCCACCTAGCACTTTTGTTTATTGTCCTTAAGTTGGACAATTGATAGGGGTCTTTGTCATGGTGGCTTGTGCTTAAATCCTTCCTTGAATCCCCACCAATGTTTGCATATGCAATGTCCACCCAGATCATAAATTATGCAAACAAAGCCTTCGAGCAAATTTAAACAAGTGATAAGAGCCCAAAGTTTTTTATTGTTGAAGTGAATTTCAGGGTCCCCTTGTTTGTCAACACCCTTTCTTCTTGTTGATCATTACAATTCCAATCGGGTGGCATGTACAAATCATCATTATTAATCCATCCGGGTGGTAGGCATGATGAATTCTCAAGATGATACCAAACTTTCCTTTTAGACCCATTCAAGTGAGCACTAGCCCAACCCTTGCATCTAAGCCTTGAAGTATCAACAAAAATGAGCCTTGATTTGTAACGCCATCCACTAAACATTCTTTTCTTACATTTTATCCCATAAATCATCCTAAGTGGACCATCCGTTTCAAGCAAACCATACTCAAGTGGGGTAATAAAGCTAATAGAAATGAGTTTTACCCACTCAAGTGAAGGAA
>NC_029776.3:61826483-61831773 GCF_000817695.3 Arachis duranensis | reverse complement strand
GATTAATCTCATTAAATCATCCTCTAACTAGTAGTAAATGAAAGTCAAATGAGCTATATCAATCCTAGTCCATAAGTCCTAACTCTCCACTAATTCAATTCGTGATCCATAGAGTCAATGGATCCCAATCATCAATTACTTGGACATTAGTAACTCAAGAGTTCCTAAGTTACCTTTCCAAGCCAAGAACATAAAACTCTACTCAAGAATCCAACCAAGCATTTTGTCAAACACTTGGAAGGCACAAAAGAAAAGCATAGTAAATTGACAACAAGAGTGAAATCTAACAACAATTATTGAAAGGAATTAACAACAACAATCAAAAGAAACACATTTATTATGAATTACCTTGATTGAATTGAAAGAGAGTAGAAGAAACAAAAGTATATCTACAACAAAACACAAGAACAACATAAAGGAAATTACAACAAAAGAATGGAAGAAGAATGAATGTAACAACAAGGAATTGAGAAGATAGAAGTAGAAGAAGATGAATTAAAATCTAGATCTAAGAACTAAACCTAATCCTAATCCTAATCCTAGAGAGAAGAAAGTGCTTCTCTCTCTAACTCTAACTACTTCTAAAACTAAACTATGACTAATGATTAAAAGTTATTTGATTTCCCTTCAATCCTTGGCTTAAATAGCATCAGAAATGAGTTGGATTGGGGCCACAAAGCTTGAGAATTCGATGGCCCACGGATTGCATTAAGTGAACCAGGTGGCACAACAACGCGTACGCATACAGTGCGCATACGCGTCACCATACATGTAGCAACTATAGCAAATCTTATATTGTTTCGAAGCCCCGGATGTTAGCTTTCCAACCCAACTAAAACCGCATCATTTGGATCTCTATAGCTCAAGTTATGGTCGATTAAGTGCGAAGAGGTTGGCTTGACAGCTTTTGCGATTCCTTCATTTGTTCATGAGTTCTCCATTTTTACGTGCTTTTCCTCCATTCCCTTGATACAATCTTTGCCTCCTAAATCTGAAATCACGTAACAAACATATCAAGGCATCTAACGGAATCAAGGTAAATTACATTTAGCTATTTTAAGACCTAAAAAGCATGTTTTCACTCTTAAGCACAATTAAAGGAAAAGTTATAAAACCATGCTATTTCAATGGATAAATGTGGGTAAAAGGTCATAAAATCCCATAAATCAAGCACAAGATAAACCCTACAAATGGGGTTTATCAGCTCCTCCAATTTTTTTTTTCCGGTTTTTTTCCTTTTTTTTACGTTGTGCTGACCCTTGTTCTTTAAATGACGCTATCCAGAGGAGGACACCTAAAGGCGAGCCCATTTTTTTACGTTGTGCTGACCCTTGTTCTTTAAATGACGCTATCCTGAGGAGGACACCTAAAGGGGAGCCGTAATGGCCTCATCTTCAGCAGGCTCCTCCGGTTTTTTTTCCAGCTTGTTTTTTTCCATTTTTTACGTTGTGCTGACCCTTGTTCTTTAAATGACGCTATCCAGAGGAGGACACCTAAAGGCGAGCCGTAATGGTCTCATCTTCGGCAGGCTCCTCTCATTTTTGTTTCGGTTTTTTTTTTTACGTTGTGCTAACCCTTGTTCTTTAAATGACACTATCTCGAGGAGGACACCTAAAGGGGAGCCGTAATGGCCTCATCTTCAGCAGGCTCCTCCGGTTTTTTTTCCGGATTTTTTTTCCAGCTTGTTTTTTTCCATTTTTTAAATTGTGCTGACCCTTGTTCTTTAAATGACGCTATCCAGAGGAGGACACCTAAAGGCGAGCCGTAATGGCCTCATCTTCGGCAGGCTCCTCCGGTTTTTTTTCGGATTTTTTTCCAGCTTCTTTTTTTCCATTTTTTTTTGTTCTGACCCATGTTCTTTAAATGACGCTATACAGAAAAAGACACCTAAAGGCGAGCCGTAATGGCCTCATCTTCGGCAGGCTCATCCAATTTTTTTTCAATTTTTTTTTACGTTGTGCTGACCCTTGTTCTTCAAATGACGCTATCCCGAGAAGGACACCTAAAGGGCAGCCGTAATGGCCTCATCTTCGGCAGGCTCCTCTGGTTTTTTTCCGGATTTTTTTCCAGCTTTTTTTTTCCATTTTTTTACGTTGTGCTGACCCTTGTTCTTTAAATGACGCTATCCCGAGGAGGACACATAAAGGCGAGCCGTAATGGACTCATCTTCGCCAGGCTCGTCCGAATTTTTTTCCGATTTTTTTCAGTTTTTTTATTTACATTGTGCTCACTCTTGTTCTTTAATTGACGCTATCCAAAGGAGGACACCTAAAGGCAAGTCGTAATGGCCTCATCTTCGCCAGGCTCATCCGATTTTTTTTTTCAGTTTTTTCTTTACGTTGTGCTGACCCTTGTTCTTTAAATGACATAATCCCGAGAAGGACACCTAAAGGGGAGCCGTAATGGCGTCATCTTCGGCAGACTCCACCGGTTTTTTTTTCCGGATTTATTTTCTAGCTTTTTTTATCCAGTTTTTTTTTTATGTTGTGCTGACCCTTGTTCTATAAATGTTGCAATCTAGAGGAGGACACCTAAAGGCGAGCCATAATGGCCTCATCTTCGGCAAGCTCCTCCGATTTTATTTCTGATTTTTTTCAGTTTTTTTTATTTACGTTGTGCTTACCCTTGTTCTTTAAATGACGCTATCCAGAGGAGGGCACCTAAAGGCGAGCCGTAATGGCCTCATCTTCGGCAGGCTCCTCTGGTTTTTTTTTCCGAATTTTTTTTCCAGCTTCTTTTTTTTTCCATTTTTTTTGTTCTGACCCTTGTTCTTTAAATGACGCTATACAGAGGAAGACACCTAAAGGCGAGGCGTAATGGCCTCATCTTCGCCAGGCTCATCCGATTTTTTTTTCGATTTTTTTTACGTTGTGCGGACCCTTGTTCTTCAAATGACGCTATCCCGAGGAGGACACCTAAAGGGGAGCCGTAATGGCGTCATCTTCGGCAGACTCCTCCGGTTTTTTTTCCAGATTTATTTTCTAGCTTTTTTTATCCAGTTTTTTTTTATGTTGTGCTGACCCTTGTTCTATAAATGACGCAATCCAGAGGAGGACACCTAAAGGCAAGCCGTAATGGCATCATCTTCGACAAGCTCCTCCGATTTTATTTCCGATTTTTTTCAGTTTTTTTTATTTACGTTGTGCTTACCCTTGTTCTTTAAATGACGCTATCCAGAGGAGGGCACCTAAAGGCGAGCCGTAATGGCCTCATCTTCGGCAGGCTCCTCTGGTTTTTTTTTTCCGGATTTTTTTCCAGCTTCTTTTTTTCCATTTTTTTTGTTGTGACCCTTGTTCTTTAAATGACGCTATCCAGAGGAAGACACCTAAAGGCGAGCCGAAATGGCCTCATCTTCGCCAGGCTTATCCGTTTTTTTCGATTTTTTTTACGTTGTGCGGACCCTTGTTCTTCAAATGACGCTATCCCGAGGAGGACACCTAAACGGGAGCCATAATGGCCTCATTTTAGGCAGGCTCCTCCGGTTTTTTTTCTGGATTTTTTTCCAGCTTTCTTTTCCATTTTTTTTACGTTGTTCTGACCCTTGTTCTTTAAATGACGCTATCCAGAGGAGGACACCTAAAGGCGAGTCGTAATGGCCTCATCTTCGGCAGGCTCATCCGATTTTTTTTCAGTTTTTTTTACGATGTGCTGACCCTTGTTCTTTAAATGACACTATCCCGAGGAGGACACCTAAATGGGAGCCGTAATGGCGTCATCTTCGGCAGGCTCCTCCGGTTTTTTTTTTCCGGATTTATTTTCTAGCTTTTTTTATCCAGTTTTTTTTGTTTTTTTTACATTGTGCTGACCCTTGTTCATTAAATGACGATATCCAGAGGAGGACACCTAAAGGCGAGCCGTAATGGCCTCATCTTTGGCAAGCTCCTCCGATTTTTTTCCCGATTTTTTTCTATTTTTTTTATTTACGTTGTGCTCACCCTTGTTCTTTAAATGACGCTATCCAGAGGAGGACACCTAAAGGCGAGCCGTAATGGCCTCAACTTCGGCATGCTCCTCCGATTTTTTGTTTACGTTGTGCTGACCGATTTTTTTGCAGTTTTTTTTATGTTTCAATTTTTTTAACGTTGTGCTGACCCTTGTTCTTTAAATGACGCTATCCAGAGGAGGATACCTAAACGCGAGCCATAATGGTCTCATCTTCGGCAGGCTCCTCTCATTTTTTTTCCAATTTTTTTTTACGTTGTGCTGACCCTTGTTCTTTAAATGACGTTATCCCGAGGAGGACATCTAAAGGGGAGCCATAATGGCCTCATCTTCGGCAGGCTCCTCCAGTTTTTTTTCCAGATTTTTTTCCATTTTTTATGTTGTGCTGACCCTTGTTCTTTAAATGACGCTATCCAGAGGAGGACACCTAAAGGCGAGCCCGTAATGGCCTCATCTTCGGCAGGCTCCTCCGGTTTTTTTTCCGGATTTTTTTTCCAACTTTTTTTCCATTTTTTTTTTGTTCTGACCCTTGTTCTTTAAATGACGCTCTACAGAGAAAGACACCTAAAGGCGAGCCGTAATGGCCTCATCTTCGGCAGGCTCATCCGATTTTTTTTCGATTTTTTTTTACGTTGTGCTGACCCTTGTTCTTCAAATGACGCTATCCCGAGAAGGACACCTAAAGGGCAGCCGTAATGGCCTCATCTTCGGCAGGCTCCTCCGGTTTTTTTTTCCGGATTTTTTTCCAGCTTTTTTTTTTCATTTTTTTACGTTGTGCTGACTGATGAGCGGATAATTTATACGCTTTTTGGCATTGTTTTTAGTATGTTTTTAGTATGATTTAGTTAGTTTTTAGTATATTTTTATTAGTTTTTAGTTAAAATTCACTTTTCTGGACTTTACTATGAGTTTGTGTGTTTTTCTGTGATTTTAGGTATTTTCTGGCTGAAATTGAGGGTCCTGAGCAAAAATCTGATTCAGAGACTGAAAAGGACTGCAGATGCTGTTGGATTCTGACCTCTCTGCACTCGAAGTGGATTTTCTGGAGCTACAGAAGCCTCATTGGCGCGCTTTCAACGGCATTGGAAAATAGACATCTTGGGCTTTCCAGCAATGTATAATAGTCCATACTTTGCCCGAGATTTGATGGCCCAAACCGGCGTGGCAAAACAGCCTCAGAATTTCCAGCGTTTAACGCTGGAACTGGCATAAAACTTGGAGTTAAACGCCCAAACTGGCATAAAAGCTGGCGTTTAACACCAGAAAAAGTCTCTACACATGAAAGCTTCAATGCTCAGCCCAAGCACACACTAAGTGGACCCAGAAGTGGATTTTTACGTCATTTACT
>NC_029776.3:61824882-61825237 GCF_000817695.3 Arachis duranensis | reverse complement strand
CAAGAGGATAATGAATCCCTTTATAATGCCTGGGAGAGGTTTAGAGGTATGCTAAGGAAATGTCCCTCTGAAATGTTTTCAGAGTGGGTACAGTTAGACATTTTCTACTATGGGCTTACAGAAAAAGCTCAGATGTCTTTAGACCACTCAACTGGTGGATCTATACACATGAGGAAGACAATTGAAGAGGCTCAAGAGCTTATAGACACTGTTGCTAGAAACCAATATTTGTACTCTAGCAATGAGTTCTCTCCAAAAGGGTAAGTCATGGCAGTAGCCACTAATCCTAATCCTCAAGAACAGATGATTGAGCTTAATCAACAATTGCTCCTGATGACAGAACAGTTAGCAGAAT
>NC_029776.3:61813424-61816839 GCF_000817695.3 Arachis duranensis | reverse complement strand
AATCAGAATCTTCGTGGTATAAGATAGAATTGATGGCGGCATTCATGAGAATCCGGAAAGTCTAAACCTTGTCTATGGTATTTTGAGTAGGATTCAGGGATTGAATGACTGTGATGAGCTTCAAACTCGCGATGGCGGGGCGTTAGTGATAGACGCAAAAGAATCACTGGATTCTATTCTGGCCTGATTGAGAACCGACAGATGGATAGCCGTGCCGTGACAGGGTGCGTTGAACATTTCCACTGAGAGGATGGGAGGTAGCCACTGACAACGGTGAAACCCTTGCATACAGCTTGCCATGGAAGGAGCCTTGCGTGCTTGAAAAAGAAGACAGTAGGAAAGCAGAGATTCAGAAGATGGAGTATCTCCAAAACCTCAACCTGTTTCCCATCACTGCAAAACAAGTACTTATTTCATGTTCTTTTACTTTTCACAATCAATCCTGATAATTTCTGATATCCTGACTAAGATTTACAAGATAACCATAGCTTGCTTCAAGCCGACAATCTCCGTGGGATCGACCCTTACTCACGTAAGGTATTACTTGGACGACCCAGTGCACTTGCTGGTTAGTTGTGCGGAGTTGCAAAAGTGTGATTGCAATTTCGTGCACCATTGACCCTTGTTCTTTAAATGACGCTATCCCGAAGAGGACACATAAAGGCGAGCCGTAATGGACTCATCTTCGCCAGGCTCGTCCGAATTTTTTTCGGATTTTTTTCAGTTTTTTTTATTTACATTGTGCTCACTCTTGTTCTTTAATTGACGATATCCAAAGGAGGACACCTAAAGGCAAGTCGTAATGGCCTCATCTTCGCCAGGCTCATCCGATTTTTTTTTTCAGTTTTTTCTTTATGTTGTGCTGACCCTTGTTCTTTAAATGACATTATCCCGAGAAGGACACCTAAAGGGGAGCCGTAATGGCGTCATCTTTGACAGACTCCTCCGGTTTTTTTTTTCCGGATTTATTTTCTAGCTTTTTTTATCCAGTTTTTTTTTTTATGTTGTGCTGACCTTTGTTCTATAAATGACGCAATCCAGAGGAGGACACCTAAAGGCGAGCCGTAATGGCCTCATCTTCGGCAAGCTCCTCCGATTTTATTTCCGATTTTTTTCAGTTTTTTTTATTTACGTTGTGCTTACCCTTGTTCTTTAAATGACACTATCCAGAGGAGGGCACCTAAAGGCGAGCCGTAATGGCCTCATCTTCGGCAGGCTCCACCGGTTTTTTTTTTTCCGGATTTTTTTTCCAGCTTCTTTTTTTCCATTTTTTTTGCTCTGACTCTTGTTCTTTAAATGACGCTATACAGAGGAAGACACCTAAAGGCGAGGCGTAATGGCCTCATCTTCGCCAGGCTCATCCGATTTTTTTCGATTTTTTTTACATTGTGCGGACCCTTGTTCTTCAAATGACGCTATCCCGAGGAGGACACCCAAAGGGGAGCCGTAATGGCCTCATCTTAGGCAGGCTCCTCCGGTTTTTTTTCCGGATTTTTTTCCAGCTTTCTTTTCCATTTTTTTACGTTGTTCTGACCCTTGTTCTTTAAATGACGCTATCCAGAGGAGGACACCTAAAGGCGAGCCGTAATGGCCTCATCTTCGGCAGGCTCCTCCGTTTTTTTCTGATTTTTTTTCAGTTTTTTTTATTTACATTGTGCTCACCCTTGTTCTTTAAATGGCGCTATCCAGAGGAGGACACCTAAAGGCGAGTCGTAATGGCCTCATCTTCGGCAAGCTCATCCGATTTTTTTTTCAGTTTTTTTTACGATGTGCTGACCCTTGTTCTTTAAATGACATTATCCCGAGGAGGACACCAAAAGGGGAGCCGTAATGGCGTCATCTTCGGCAGGCTCCTCCGGTTTTTTTTTTTGGATTTATTTTCTAGCTTTTTTTATCCAGTTTTTTTTTTTTTTTACATTGTGCTGACCCTTGTTCTTTAAATGACGCTATCCAGAGGAGGACACCTAAAGGCGAGCCCGTAATGGCCTCATCTTCGGCAGGCTCCAGCCGTAAAGGCCTCATCTTTGGCAAGCTCCTCCGATTTTTTTCCCGATTTTTTTCTGTTTTTTTTTATTTACGTTGTGCTCACCCTTGTTCTTTAAATGACGCTATCTAGAGGAGGACACCTAAAGGCGAGCTGTAATGGCGTCATCTTCGGCAGGCTCCTCCGTTTTCTTTTTCAATTTTTTTAACGTTGTGCGGACCCTTGTTCTTTAAATGACGCTATCCAGAGGAGGACACCTAAGGGCGAGCCATAATGGTCTGATCTTCGGCAGGCTCCTCTCATTTTTTTTCCAGTTTTTTTTACGTTGTGCTGACCCTTGTTCTTTAAATGACGTTATCCCGAGGAGGACATCTAAAGGGGAGCCATAATGGCCTCATCTTCGGCAGGCTCCTCCGGTTTTTTTTTCCAGATTTTTTTCCATTTTTTACGTTGTGCTGACCCTTGTTCTTTAAATGACGCTATACAGAGGAAGACACCTAAAGGCGAGCCGTAATGGCCTCATCTTCAGCAGGCTCATCCGATTTTATTTTTGATTTTTTTTACGTTGTGCTGACCCTTGTTCATTAAATAACGCTATCCCGAGGAGGACACCTAAAGGGGAGCCGTAATGTCCTCATCTTCGGCAAGCTCCTCCGATTTTTTTTCCGGATTTTTTTCCAGCTTTTTTTTCCAATTTTTTTACGTTGTGCTGACCCTTGTTCTTTAAATGACGCTATCCAGAGGAGGGCACCTAAAGGCGAGCCGTAATGGCCTCATCTTCGGCAAGCTCCTCCGATTTTTTGTTTTTACGTTGTGCTCACCCTTGTTCTTTAAATGACGCTATCCAGAGGAGGACACCTAATGGCGAGCCGAAATGGCCTCATCTTCGGTAGGCTCCTCCGACTTTTTTTCCAGTTTTTTCTATTTTTTTACGTTGTGCTGACTCTTGTTCTTTAAATGACGCTATCCAGAGGAGGACACCTAAAGGCGAGCCATAATGGTCTTATCTTCGATAGGCTTCTCTGATTTTTTTGTTTTTTTTTTCATTTTTTTACGTTGTGCTGACCCTTGTTCCTTAAATGACGCTATCCCGAGGAGGACACCTAAAGGGGAGCCGTAATGGCCTCATCTTCTGCAGGCTCCTCCTTTTTTTCCGGATTTTTTTGCAGCTTTTTTTTCTAGTTTTTTTTCTTTATTTTTTTTACGTTGCACTGTCCCTTGTTCTTTAAATGACGCTATCCAGAGTAGGACACCTAAAGGTGAGCCGTAATGGCCTCATCTTCGGCTGGCTCCTCCGATTTTTTTTCAAATTTTTTTCCAGCATTTTTTTACCATTTTTTTATGTTGTGCTGACCCTTGATCTTTAAATGACGCTATCCAGAGAGGACACCTGAAGGGGAGCCGTAATGGCCTAATCCTCGGCAGGCTCTT
>NC_029776.3:61812717-61813373 GCF_000817695.3 Arachis duranensis | reverse complement strand
TTTTTTCCATTTTTTTATGTTGTGCTGACCCTTGTTCTTTAAATGACGGTATCCAGAGGAGGACACCTAAAGGCGAGCCGTAATGGTCTCATCTTCGGCAGGCTCCTCTGATATTTTTTCCGGTTTTTTTTTTTACGTTCTGATGACCCTTGTTCTTTAAATGACGCTATCCCGAGGAGGACACCTAAAGCGGAGCCGTAATTGCCTCATCTTCGGGAGGCTCCTCCGGTTTTTTTTTTCGAATTTTTTTCCAGCTTTTTTTTTCCATTTTTTTTACGTTGTGCTGACCCTTTTTCTTTAAATGACGCTATTCAGACGAGGACACCTAAAGGCGAGCCGTAACGGCCTCATCTTCGGCAGGCTCCTACGGTTTTTTTTCCAGCTTTTTTTTTCCAGTTTTTTTTTTGTTCTGGCCCTTGTTCTTTAAATGACGCTATATAGAGGAGGACACCTAAAGACAAGCCGTAATGGCCTCATCATCGGCAGGCTCAACCGATTTTTTTCTCAATTTTTTGTTTACGTTGTGCTGAACCTTGATCTTTAAATGACGCTATCCAGAGGAGGACACCTAAAGGCAAGCTGTAACGGCCTCATCTTTGGTAGGCTCCTCCGGTTTTCTTTTTTTTTTTTTTCTAGATTTTGTTCAACTTTTTTTT
>NC_029776.3:61805247-61812686 GCF_000817695.3 Arachis duranensis | reverse complement strand
CCAGTTTTTTTTTTTTTACATTGTGCTAACACTTTTTCTTTAAATGACGCTATCCAGAGGAGGACACCTAAAGGCGTGCCATAATGGCCTCATCTTCGGTAGGCTCCTGCAATTTTTTTTCCGACTTTTTTTTCAGTTTTTTTATTTACATTGTGCTTGATGTGTGGAAAACGATCCAACACAAAACTCACCAGCAAGTGTACCGGGTCGCATCAAGTAATAAAACTCACGGGAGTCAGGTCGATCCCACAGGGATTGAGGGAT
Organism: Arachis duranensis; assembly: GCF_000817695.3. Taxonomy (NCBI): domain Eukaryota; kingdom Viridiplantae; phylum Streptophyta; class Magnoliopsida; order Fabales; family Fabaceae; genus Arachis; species Arachis duranensis. Next base: position 61,812,422 of record NC_029776.3, on the reverse strand, counting down.
TGAGCAATTTTAGTTTAGTGGTTGATTTAGTTAAGCGAATCAAGTATTGGTTGAGTGGTTTATCATTAACAGAAACTAAATTGCTTAGAATGTAAAGGGAGAAGGGAGAATTACAGTAAATTCAAGAGTAGGAAAGTAAAAGATGCTGAATCTTAAAGAACAAGTAATTAAATGACTGAAACTTGAAGTGCAAGAAATGTAAATTACAGTAACTTAAATTGCAAGAAATGTAAATTGCTTGAATGGAAAGGGGAGTTGAGGATGGGGAATTCAGAATTTCAGCAAGGAAAATTAAATTGCAATGATTAATACAGCAGAAGATGAATTGGAAGCAACTAGAATTCAAACAGGAAATGAAATTAAATTGCAACAGGGGTTCACAGAAGAACCAAAAGGAAAATGAGATCTCAGGGCTTTAGAGACTAGATAGCAGAGTCTAGATCTCAATTCCCTTCCCAGATCCAAGTTCACAAAGCAATTAACAAGAAATTAAAGAAGAAGCAGTAAAGGAAATGTAATTGAACTCAATTATGCAGAAGAGGAATTAAAGAGATCTTGAATGGAGATTGAGAAAGAAATTCCTCAATTCTTCACACCCAAGACTCAAACAAGAAAAGTAAAAATGCTCAAGCAAGAACGAGGAAGAAGAGAGATCAATTCTCCTCCCCAATTCTCTGAAATCTCAGTGAAGTCTCCAAGAGAAAGTTAAAAATAAAAAAATGAAGATTCCAAGCTCAAAAGAAAGATCAAAGTTCAAAAGTAAAGGAAAAGGTCCTAATTACATCAAACTATCTCCTATTTATACACTTTCTATTCTTGGATCTTAGGATTTGGATGGGCTTTTGATTTGGTGAAGAAATGAATTTTATTGGATTTTTAATCCAATTTTAGCCCATGAAGAAAGTAGCTCCCAGGAGGCTGCCCTACCCTTGTGGAGGGCAGGACAGAAAATGATGCATCTGGCCGATGGTGCGTGCGTGTGGTGCGTTGGTGCGTGCAGGATGCTGCCCTGCCCTCGCGGAGGGCAGGGCAGAACTTTTTGGTGCGCAAGAATGATGCCCGTGCGTGCTGCTGGTGCTGCCGAGCCTTCCCTTGATGCGCGAGAATGGTGCGCTGGCCGTGCACCACAAGATGCTGCCCTGCCCTTGCGGAGGGCAGGGCAATGTTTCCAAATTGAAGCCCCGTGTTCGATCCTTGTGTGACGCACACGCTATCTCTTTTCTTTGATTTTCTTGGCACCAAAGTAAGGCTTAGTTCCTTGCTTCCTCATGGTGCCGTGTTCGATCCTTGTGGCATGCAATGGTGAACTTTTTCTTTGAATTTCTTCCTTTGGAGAGCCCGATACTGCCCTTGTGGAGGGCAGGGCAATGTTTTTGTCCCCCTTGATCCATGGCATCAATTTGTGCTCTGCCCTTGTCGTGGGCAAGGCAGTGTTGCCTCTCAAGACTCGTTTCCTTATGTTGCCCTCCTAGAGGGCAGTGTGCCCTTGTGGAGGGCAATGCTTGCACTCCTCTTATGCGCCACACTTCTTACCTCTTAGGCCACGCTTTCTTAAGCCACACTTTCTCTTTTCTTCTTTTCTTCACCTACAATAAACCAAAACAACCACTCAAAGTATCACTAAATTCACAAGGCTTACAAATCAATTAAAATTCAATTAAAATTAGCTTAAACCTCATGAATTAGCATCAATTTAATGGTAGTTGCTTGATTTAAAGAAGTTATGCAATTTCATTCCAAATCTCTTACTTAGGATGCAAGAAAGTGCATAAAGACTAATAAAACAAGTGAAATTAGCTTGAAAAATGGGTATATGATGACTTGTCATCACAGCTCACCCTTGTTCTTTAAATGACGCTATCCAGAGGAGGACACCTAAAGGCGAGCCGTAATGGCCTCATCTTCGGCAGGCTCGTCCGATTTTTTTTTTCAGTTTTTTTTATACGTTGTGCTGACCCTTATTCTTTAAATGACGCTATCCCGAGGAGGACACCTAAAGGGGAGCCGTAATGGTCTCATCTTCGGCAGGCTCCTCTGGTTTTTTTTTCCGGATTTTTTTCCAGTTTTTTTCTATTTTTTTTTACGTTGTGCTGGCCCTTGTTCTTTAAATGACGCTATCCAGAGGAGGACACCTAAAGGCGAGCCGTAATGGCCACCTAAAGGCGTGCCGTAATGGCCTCATGTTCGGTAGGCTCCTCCGGTTTATTTTTCCGGATTTTTTTCAGCTTTTTTTTCCATTTTTTTTACGTTGTGCTGACCCTTGTTCTTTAAATGACGCTATCCAGGGGAGGACCCCTAAAGGCGAGCCGTAATGGCCTCCTCTTCGGCAGGCTCCTCCAATTTTTTTTCCCGATTTTTTTCAGCTTTTTTTTCCAATTTTTTTTACGTTGTGCTGACCCTTGTTCTTTAAATGACGCTATCCCGAGGAGGACACCTAAAGGGGAGCCATAATGGACTCATCTTCGGCTGGCTCCTCCGATTTTTTTCCAGCTTTTTTTTTTACGTTGTGCTGACACTTGTTCTTTAAATGACGCTATCCAGAGGAGGACACCTAAACGCGAGCCGTAATGGTCTCATCTTCGGCAGGCTCCTCTGATATTTTTTTACGTTGTGCTAACCCTTGTTCTTTAAATGACGCTATACAGAGGAGGACACCTAAAGGCGAGCCGTAATGGCCTCATCTTCGGCAGGCTCAACCGATTTTTTTTCAATTTTTTTTTACGTTGTGCTAACCCTTGTTCTTTAAATGATGCTATACAGAGGAGGACACCTAAAGGGGTGGCGTAATGGCCTCTTCCTCAGTAGGCTCCTCCGGTTTTTTTCCGGATTTTTTTCCAGCTTTTTTTTATTTACATTGTGCTGACCCTTGATCTTTAAATGACGCTATCCAGAGGAGGAGACCTAAAGGCGAGCCGTAATGGCCTCATCTTCGTAGGCTCCTCCGGTTTTTTTTTCCGGATTTTTTTCAGCTTTTTTTTTCATTTTTTTTTTACGTTGTGCTGACCCTTGTTCTTTAAATGACGCTATCCAGAGGAGGACACCTAAAGGCGTGCCATAATGGCCTCATCTTCGGCAGGCTCCTCTGGGTTTTTTTCCGGTTTTTTTCTTCTTTTTTTTTTACGTTGTGCTGACCCTTTTTCTTTAAATCAGTTTTTTTATTTACATTGTGCTCACCCTTGTTCTTTAAATAACGCAATCCAGAGGAGGACACCAAAATGGGAGCCGTAATGGCCTCATCTTCGGCAGGCTACTCTGATTTTTTTTTTCGGATTTTTTTTCCAGTTTTTTTTCCATTTTTTTTACGTTGTGCTGGCCCTTGTTCTTTAAATGACGCTATCCAGAGGAGGACACCTAAAGGCGAGCGGTAATGGCCTCATCTTCGGCAGGCTCCTCCAATTTTTTTTTCTCAATTTTTTTCAGTTTTTTTTCCGCCTTTTTTTTACGTTGTGTTGACCCTTGTTATTTAAATGACGCTATCCAGAGGAGGACACCTAAACGCGAGCCGTAATGGTCTCATCTTCGGCAGGCTCCTCTGATATTTTTTTACGTTGTGCTAACCCTTGTTCTTTAAATGACGCTATACAGAGGAGGACACCTAAAGGCGAGCCGTAATGGCCTCATCTTCGGCAGGCTCAACCGATTTTTTTCAATTTTTTTTTACGTTGTGCTAACCCTTGTTCTTTAAATGATGCAATCCTGAGGAGGACACCTAAAGGGGAGGCGTAACGGCCTCTTCCTCAGTAGGCACCTCCGGTTTTTTTTTTTCCGGATTTTTTCCAGCTTTTTTTAATTTACATTGTGCTGACCCTTGATCTTTAAATGACGCTATCCAGAGGAGAAGACCTAAAGGCGTGCCGTAATGGCCTCATGTTCGGTAGGCTCCTCCGGTTTATTTTTCCGGATTTTTTTCAGCTTTTTTTTCCATTTTTTTTACGTTGTGCTGACCCTTGTTCTTTAAATGACGCTATCCAGAGGAGGACACCTAAAGGCGTGCCGTAATGGCCTCATCTTCGGTAGGCTCCTCCGATTATTTTTTTCGACTTTTTTTCAGTTTTTTTATTTACATTGTGCTCACCCTTGTTCTTTAAATAACGCAATCCAGAGGAGGACACCAAAATGGGAGCCGTAATGGCCTCATCTTCGGCAGGCTCCTCTGATTTTTTTTTCGGATTTTTTTTCCAATTTTTTTTCCATTTTTTTTACGTTGTGCTGGCCCTTGTTCTTTAAATGACGCTATCCAGAGGAGGACAGCTAAAGTCGAGCGGCAATGGCCTCATCTTCGGCTGGCTCCTCTGATTTTTTTCCCGATTTTTTCAGTTCTTTTTGTTTAGATTGTGCTCACCATTGTTCTTTAAATGACGCTATCTAGAAGAGGACACCTAAAGGCGAGCCGTAATGGCCTCATCTTCAGCAGGCTCCTCCAATTTTTTTCTCAATTTTTTTCAGTTTTTTTCTGCTTTTTTTTTTACGTTGTGCTGACCCTTGTTCTTTAAATGACGCTATCCAGAGGAGGACACCTAAACGCGACCCGTAATGGTCTCATCTTCGGCAGGCTCCTCTGATTTTTTTTACGTTGTGCTAACCCTTGTTCTTTAAATGACGCTATACAGAGGAGGACACCTAAATGCGAGCCGTAATAGCCTCATCTTCGGCAGGCTCAACCGATTTTTTTTCAATTTTTTTTACGTTGTGCTAACCCTTGTTCTTTAAATGATGCTATCCCGAGGAGGAAACCTAAACGGGAGGCGTAATGGCCTCTTCCTCAGTAGGCTCCTCCGGTTTTTTTTCCGAATTTTTTTCCAACTTTTTTTTATTTACATTGTGCTGACCCTTGATCTTGAAATGACGCTATCCAGAGGAGGAGACCTAAAGGCGAGCCGTAATGGCCTCATCTTCGGTAGGCTCCTCCGGTTTTTTTTTTCCGGATTTTTTTCAGCTTTTTTTTTTCCATTTTTTTTACGTTGTGCTGACCCTTGTTCTTTAAATGGCGCTATCCAGAGGAGGACACCTAAAGGCGTGCCGTAATGGCCTCATCTTCGGTAGGCTCCTCCGATTATTTTTTTCGACTTTTTTTTCAGCTTTTTTGTTTACATTGTGCTCACCCTTGTTCTTTAAATAATACAATCCAGAGGAGGACACCAAAATGGGAGCCGTAATGGCCTCATCTTCGGCAGGCTCCTCTGATTTTTTTTTCGGATTTTTTTTCCAGTTTTTTTTCCATTTTTTTTACATTGTGCTGGCCCTTGTTCTTTAAATGACGCTATCCAGAGGAGGACTCCTAAAGGCGAGCGGTAATGGCCTCATCTTTGGCAGGCTCCTCTGATTTTTTTCCCGATTTTTTCAGTAATTTTTATTTAGATTGTGCTCACCATTGTTCTTTAAATGACGCTATCCAGAAGAGGACTCCTAAAGGCGAGCCGTAATGGCCTCATCTTCGGCAGGCTCCTCCAATTTTTTTTTCTCGATTTTTTCAGTTTTTTTCCGCTATTTTTTTACGTTGTGCTGACCCTTGTTCTTTAAATGACGCTATCCCGAGGAGGACACCTAAAGGGGAGCCATAATGGCCTCATCTTCGGCAGACTCCTCCGGTTTTTTTCTACCAGATTTTTTTCCAGCTTTTTTTTACGTGTGTGCTGACCCTTGTTCTTTAAATGACGCTATTCAGAGGAGAACACCTAAAGGCGAGCCGTAATGGCCTCATCTTCGACAGGCTCCTCCGATTTTTTTTACTGATTTTTTTAATTTTTTTTTATTTACATTGTGCTCACCCTTGTTCTTTAAATGACGCTATCCAAAGGAGGACACTTAAAGGCGAGCCGTAATGGCCTCATCTTCGGCAAGCTCCTCCGGTTTTTTTCCGGTTATTTTTCCATTTTTTTAAGTTGTGCTGACCATTGTTCTTTAAATGACGCTATCCAGTGGAGGACACCTAAAGGCGAGCCGTAATGGCCTCATCTTCGGCAGGCTCCTCTGATTTTTTTTTACGTTGTGCTCACCCTTGTTCTTTAAATGACGCTATCCAGAGGAGGATACCTAAAGGAAAGCCATAATGGCCTCATCTTCGGCAGGCTCCTCCGCAAGGGCAGGGCAGGATTTTGTTATGGCACGGCCAGCGCATCAACCTGGCGCACCAAGGCATCATTCGGCAGCACCAGCAGCGCGCACAGGCACCAAAATGGCGCACCAGAAATTTCTGCCCTGCCCTTCGCAAGGGCAGGGCAGCATCCTGCATCACACACTAACGCACCACGCTCGCACTAAGGCTGCACGCATCAATTTTCTGTCCTGCCCTCCACAAGGGCAGGGCAGCCTCCTAGAAGCTAATTCTTCATGGGCTAAAATTGGATTAAAAATCCAATAAAATTCATTTCTTCACCAAATCAAAAGCCCATCCAAATCCCAAGATCCAAGAATAGAAAGTGTATAAATAGGAGATAGTTTGATGTAATTAGGACCTTTGGACCTTTTACTTTACTTTTGAACTTTGAATTTTCCTTTGAACATTTATTTTCATTTTGAGCGTTTGAACTTTCTCTTAGGGACCTCACTGAGATTTCAGAGAATTGGGGAGGAGAATTGATCTCTCTCCTTCCTTGTTCTTGTTTGGGCACTTTTACTTTTCTTGTTTTGAGTTTTGGGTGTGAAGAATTGAGGAAATTCTGTCTCAATCTCCATTCAAAATCTCTTTAAACCCTCTTCTGCATAATTAAATCTAATTTTAGTTCCTTTACTGCTTCTTCTTTAATTTCTTGTCAATTGCTTTTGTGGACTTGGATCTGGGAAGGCAATTGAGATCTAGACTTTGCTATCTAGTCTCTTGAGTCCTGAGATCCCAATTTCCTTGTTGGTTCTTCTGTGAACATCCTTTACTTTCCTGCTCTTTAATTTCTTGCAATTCTTCCCTCTCCCTTTACATTCCAAGCAATTTAGTTTCTATTAATGTTAAACCACTCAACCAATATTTGATTCGCTTGACTAAATCAACCACTAAACTAAAATTGCTCAATCCTTCAATCCCTGTGGGATCGACCTCAGTCCCGTGAGTTTTTATTACTTGATGCGACCCGGTACACTTGCCGGTGAGTTTTGTGTTAGATCGTTTTCCATACATCAAGTTTTTGGCGCCGTTGCCGGGGATTGAAATAGATTGACAATGATTAAGTGAAGTGGAGATC
>NC_029776.3:61802072-61804251 GCF_000817695.3 Arachis duranensis | reverse complement strand
GAGTAATGGAGTTGGAAGGAGTGGATTCAATCTTAGCTCAAAACAAAATGATGCAGCAACAGATTCAGCAACAATTTGAGTAAATGGCCAAAAGGATTGATGGCCTGCAAGTTGCATCAGTGAGTGCCATAAGCCAACCATCAACTACTTGGGGTCAGAGTGAAGAAATTCAAGAGGAGCAACAGCAAGAGCAAGTCCAATACATGCACAACCAAAATCCTGGAACTAATGAAGTCTATGGAGATACTTACAATCCTTTTTGGAAGAACCATCCCAACCTCAGATGGGGAGACAACCACAATCAAAGCCAACAGCCATGGCAAAGGAACTCGACCCAAAACAATTGGAAAAACACAAACAACAACCAGCCAAACACTAACCAAAACACATACAGAAAACCACAAAACACTTATCCCAACTCTAACCATTATCCACCCAATAACCACCCAACTAACCAAAACACCTATCATCATCCATCAACAACCCAAAACCAACCAACCTCACAAGACTCTCAGAGGATCACTAATCTAGAAATGCTTATGGAAAAGATGATGAAGAACCAAGAATTGACAACAAAGAATCAAGAAGCTTCCATGAAGAACTTGGAGAGGCAAATTGGGCAAATCTCCAAACAAATTTCTGTTGAAAAACCATCAAGCTCACTACCAAGTGACACCATTCCTAATCCAAAAGAGGAATGCAAGGCAATACAGTGGAGGAGTGGAAAAATGCTGCTGAAAGATGAAGAAGCCACCAAAAAACAACTTCAAGGGGAGAAAAGCTTGACACCCCCATTGCCTTATCCTCAAAGATTCCATAAGGAGACTAAGGACCAACACTTTTCTAAATTCCTAGAGACTTTCAAGAAGCTGGAAATTAACATACCTTTAGCTGAGGCATTAGAGCAAATGCCTCTGTATGCCAAGTTTTTGAAGGAACTCATCAATAAGAAAAGGAGTTAGAGTGAGAAGGAGACCATAATGCTCAGTGAAGAATGCAGTGCATTAATCAGAAAAGGACTTCCTCCCAAGCTTGAAGATCCTTGAGGTTTCTTCCTACCATGCACAATTGGAAGCTTATTCATCAACAAGGGGATGTGTGACCTAGGAGCAAGTATAAATATAATTCCATCTTCTTTAGTGAAAAAGCTCGGCATAGGAGAGGTGAAACCAGTACAGATGTCCTTGGAATTGGTAGACCAATCAGTGGTATATCCTAAAGGGTTGATTGAGAACCTTTTAGTTAAGGTTGACAAGTTCATCTATCCGGCAGATTTTGTGATCCTGGATTCATCAGAAAATGGAAATGATTCCATAATACTTGGTCGACCATTTTTGGCCACTGCTAGAGCCATTGTAGATATAGAACAGGGAGAGCTAACCCTCAGGATGCATGAGGAAAGCATCACCTTGAAGGTATTTCCAGAATTACAAAGGAATGAAGAAACAAGCAAGCCAAGTAGTGACTTCCTCCCTAAGCAAGCAACCAACAAGGCAGTAGAACAGAAAAATAAGCAGCTGCAAGAAGAAAAAGGAAAAGAAGCTAAGATGATAAACAAGAGGGAAGGTATCACAACCCAAGTCACTGTCAAGAAAGAAAGATCAACAAGAAAGAAAAAGATGAAGAGCAAGAATAAGGCTCACAAAGGGTGGAAGAACAAGAAGATTCCAACTGAGGGATTTTCCAAAGGTGACAAAGTACAATTAGTATATCAACAGCTAGGAACAGAAGATTATTATACTGTCAACCAAATACTTTCTCTTGAGCATATGGAAATTGAGCATCAAGGCACACAGAGAAAGCTTACAGTGAGAGGTGACAAGTTGAGACATCACCAACATCAACCACCCTAAAGGGAGTTCAATGTCAAGCTAGTGACAATAAAAGAGCGCTTGTTGGGAGGCAACCCAACCTGAGGTAGTTTTCTTTTCGTAGCTTTTTCAATAAAAATGTTGAATAATTGGTATGAATTGCAAGGAGCTAAGTTTGGTGTTGCACACCAAAACAATTTAAGGGAGAATGAAAGATTCTAAGTTTGGTGTTCCACCAAAAATATCATTTCAAAATACATTCTCACCTCTTGCATAATGCTAGCTCGAAGCAACCAAACACATTTTTCGACTGTTTAATTGCTTTCTAGTTTTATTTTCATTAACCTTTAGCAAGGACACAAGGTTTC
>NC_029776.3:61799808-61801750 GCF_000817695.3 Arachis duranensis | reverse complement strand
GTGCCCCTTGGGAAGCAGAACATGCATGCATGCATCATTGAACGCCTAAATGCATGCAGCCAATGGGAGAAGGATCCTCGTCAAAGCCTCAACAATGCATGCAGACCGTTCATTCCATGAACTGTTTGGATGGACAGCTCGATCTCAACCCTTCATGAGCACCAACGAACTCCTTCCTCATTCATTGTGGTTTTGTTGGAAAGCTTGGAGAATATGCTTATAAATAGCCGTTAGTACTAAATAGTTTATACACTCATTCAAGCCACCTTCACATGAAAGCCATAACCCCCTCTACTCCCAAAACTAAAACAATTCCCTTATCTCACACAATAGAACCAAGACTCATCCCAATCACAACACATCTTTCTTCTATTCTCACTTTTCTCTCCATCTCACCTCAAACTCGATGGCTTCCTCAAGTTCAAAAATAAGGCCGGGAAAGGAACCTATGGTAGCCGAACCTCCATCATATGATGCAAATAAATTTAGATCCCAATTCCATGAAGGGAGATATCACAGGTTCATGGATATCATAGGTTCATGGAGGCAAAGAATGTAATCTATGAGAAAGGTCTTGATTTGAGGGAAGGAGAATACCCCATCATGAGGCAAATCACTAAAGAAAGAAGGTGGGAACTCTTGTGTGCTCCTCTAGTTGACATCAGTGCAGTTATGATCAGGGAGTTCTATGCAAATGTTGTGAAAGAAAACAAAGATAGTGCTCCTTACACAAGTTATGTCAGAGGAGTTGAAGTGAGCTTCAGTCCAGCAGCCATCACTAGGGCTCTAAAGTTGAGAACCATAACTTATGCAGAGCCTAGTTATGAGACCAGATTGCAAATGGAAAACAATCCTGATGAGATCTTGCAAGGGCTATGTGTGGAAAATACAGATTGGAAGAGAGACTCAAAAGGAGTTCCAAGTCACTTGAGGAGAATAAACCTTACTCCTGTGGCCAAAGGATGGTATGAGATAGTAAGGAGGTCTATTCTCCCTACTGGAAACGCCTCTTGGGTCACAATCAAACGAGCACTCTTGACATATTGCATCCTACATGAAGGTGAAATCAACCTCGCACAACTTATAGCCGACAGTATTCAAGATATGGCCAACAGTACAAGTAAATCAAGTGGTCTTGGACATCCAAGTACCATCCTTAGGCTATGCAACAAAGCAGGAGTGATCTTTGAAGATGAGGACACGGAAAAAGTGAAAAAAGGGAAAGGAATCACCAAGAAGAGTATGGAGGGAATGAATGAAGAAGAAGATCAAGAAGGGGTGGTAGCTCCCAGACAAAAGAGATCACAAGGAGAGGAAGGACGAAATCAAGCTCATGATGCTATAGACATGAGCCAGTTACAAAGATCAATTGAAGAACTATCTCAGCAACTCATGCAGGCTCAACAAGGCCAAAATCAGGGGCGCCAAGAGAAATATCTAGAGCCCCATCCAGAATTTAGAAAGCAATATTTGAAAGATAAAGAGGAACGAGAAGCTTGGCAGCGTCAAATGGAGGAGAAACAAGAGAGATGGCAACAACAAATGATGATTCAGCAGCAAGAATTTCAAGCACAGATTCTTGAAGGACAAAAAGAGCAATACAAAGAATTCAAAGAATCATATGATAAGCTGTATTTTGGTCAAGCTAAAACAGGGGAATATAGTCACAACCTGTATCAATGGAAGAATATTCATCACACCATGGGAGAAGTTAGATATGCGCAAAGAATGGAGAATGATGAAAACATGCAAGCAAGGTTGGAGTACTTGACCCATAATTTGCCAACATTCAATCCTCAGATCAAGCCATTTGAGCAATGCCCTGAATTTGTAGCCAAGCAATAGGCAAGGTCTCATCACTATACTGAGGCAACTTTTAAAAGATTGGAAGAAGTTAGGCTCTCGGGACTCTTAGATTCTGTTTGGGGTAGAAGATGTCCTG
>NC_029776.3:61799395-61799661 GCF_000817695.3 Arachis duranensis | reverse complement strand
TTTTCATGTCTCTAATAAGGAGATGCATGTCTGAAACATGATATGCCTCCATCGTTTATGTCTTTTTACTTCATGCAATTTTTGTTCTTTGTTTTTATTTTAGTCATTTAATAAATAGCTAGAGAAATGCTAAATTTGCATAATGCTTGTTATCCATCACTTAGCTAAATTTTGATTTGTTTCCCATATGCTTGAATAAAAGAGAATTGTTTGAATTGAAAAGTGAAATATCCAATGTTGCATAAGTAAGAATGGAAGTTAATGGT
>NC_029776.3:61797963-61799139 GCF_000817695.3 Arachis duranensis | reverse complement strand
TAAGCCAAGAAAAGTTAGCAAGGGAGTAATTAAAAAAATAAGTCTTATAACAGCAAGTTTAGCAAGCCTTTGAGGAAGGATGTATATTATGTAACAGCAACAATAATTGAGTTATCATTGTCTGCATAAAGACTCCATAAATCAAGTTCTGCTATATGCCTAATAAGGATATGTTTGCTATTCTTGTTCATTTCATTTTCTTTTAATTTTGATGCTTGCTTGGGGACAAGCAAGATTTAAGTTTGGTGTTGTGATGACAAGTCATCATATACCCATTTTTCAAGCTAATTTCACTTGTTTTATTAGTCTTTATGCACTTTCTTGCATCCTAAGTAAGTGATTTGGAATGAAAATGCATAACTTCTTTAAATCAAACAACCACCATGAAATTAATGTTAACTCATAAGGTTTAAGCTGAATTTAATTGATTTTTAATTGATTTATAAGCCTTGTGAATTTAGTGATACTTTGAGTGGTTATTTTGGTTGATTGTAGGTGAGGAAAAGAAGAAAAGAGAAAGCGTGGCCTAAGAAAGTGTGGCCAAAGGAGAAAAAGGTGTGGCACATAAAGGAGGAATTCAAGTATTGCCCTCCACAAGGGCACACTGCCCTCTAGGAGGGCAACATAAGGGAACAAGGCTTGATGAGGCAACTCTGCCCTGCCCACGACAAGGACAGAGCACAAAATTGTGCCTTGGATCAAAGAAGAGCCAAACCTTGCCCTGCCCTCCACAAGGGCAGTATCGGGCCTTCATGGAAAATAAATCAAAGGAAAAGGTTTACTCTTGCTTGCCACAAGAGTCGAACACGGCACAATGAGGAAGCAAGGAACTAGGCCTCATTATGGTGCCAAGAAAGCCAAGGAAAAATAGTAGCGTATGTATCGGCCAAGTCTCGAACACGGGACTTCAATTTGGAAACACTGCCCTGCCCTCCGCAAGGGCAGGGCAGGATTTTGTTGTGGCACGGCCAGCGCATCAACCTGGCGCACCAAGGCATCATTCGGCAGCACCAGCAGCGCACACAGGCACCAAAATGGCGCACCAGAAATTTCTGCCCTGCCCTCCGGAAGGGCAGGGCAGCATCCTGCAGCACACACCAACGCACCACGCTCGCACCAAGGCTGCACGCATCAATTTTCTGCCCTGCCCTCCACAAGGGCAGGGCAGCCTCCTGG
>NC_029776.3:61793357-61797626 GCF_000817695.3 Arachis duranensis | reverse complement strand
GCTATCTAGTCTCTTGAGTCCTGAGATCCCATTTTCCTTTTTGGTTCTTCTGTGAACCCTGCTGCAATTTAATTTCATTTCCTGTTTGAATTTTAGTTACTTCCAAGTCATCTTCTGTTTTATTAATTGTTGCAATTTAATTTTCCTTGTTTAAATTCTGAAATCCCAGTCCTCAATTCCTTTTTCCATTCAAGCAATTTATATTCCTTGCACTTTAAGTTACTGCAATTTACATTTCTTGCACTTTAAGTTTCAGTCATTTAATTTCTTGTTCTTTAAGATTCAGCATCCTTTACTTTCCTGCTCTTTAATTTCTTGCAATTCTTCCCTCTCCCTTTACATTACAAGCAATTTAGTTTCTGTTAATGTTAAACCACTCAACCAATATTTGATTCGCTTGACTAAATCAACCACTAAACTAAAATTGCTCAATCCTTCAATCCCTGTGGGATCGACCTCACTCCCGTGAGTTTTTATTACTTGATGCGACCCGGTACACTTGCCGTTAAGTTTTGTGTTGGATCGTTTTCCACACATCAGGAGCCGTAATGGCCTCATCTTCAGCAGGCTCATCCGATTTTCTTTTTTTTTTTTTTACGTTGTGCTGACCCTTGTTCTTTAAATGACGCTATCTCGAGGAGGACACCTAAAGGGGAGCCGTAGTGGCCTCTTCTTCAGTACGCTCCTTCGATTTTTTTTATTCCAGATTTTTTTCCAACTTTTTTATTTATTTATTTACATTGTGCTGACCCTTGATCTTTAAATGACGCTATCCAGAGGAGGAGACGTAAAGGCGAGCCGTAATGGCCTCATCTTCGGTAGGCTCCTCCGGTTTTTTTTTTCGGATTTTTTTCCAGCTTTTTTTTCCATTTTTTTTACGTTGTGCTGACCCTTGTTCTTTAAATGACGTTATACAGAGGAGGACACCTAAAGGCGTGCCGTAATGGCCTCATCTTCGGTAGGCTCCTCCGATTTTTTTTTCCGACTTTTTTTCAGTTTTTTTTTTATTTACATTGTGCTCATCCTTGTTCTTTAAATGACGCAATCCAGAGGAGGACACCTAAAGGGGAGCCGTAATGGCCTCATCTTCGGCAGGCTCATCCGATTTTCTTTTTTTCAGTTTTTTTTTATGTTTTCCAGACCCTTGTTCTTTAAATAACGCTATCCCGAGGAGGACACCTAAAGGGGAGCCGTAATGGCCTCTTCTTCAGTAGGCTCCTCTGATTTTTTTTATTCCGGATTTTTTTCCAGCTTTTTTTTTCCAGCTTTTTTATTTACTTATTTACATTGTGCTGACCCTTGATCTTTAAATGACGCTATCCAGAGGAGGAGACCTAAAGGCGAGCTGTAATGGCCTCATCTTCGGTAGGCTCCTCCGATTTTTTTCCGACTTTTTTTTCAGTTTTTTTATTTACATTGTGCTCACCCTTGTTCTTTAAATGACGCAATCCAGAGGAGGACACCCACCTAAAGGGGAGCCGTAATGGCCTCATCTTCGGCAGGCTCCTCCGATTTTTTTTCTGGATTTTTTTCCAGTTTTTTTTCCATTTTTTTTACGTTGTGCTGGCCCTTGTTCTTTAAATGATGCTATCCAGAGGAGGACACCTAAAGGCGAGCCGTAATGGCCTCATCTTCAGCAGGCTCCTCCGATTTTTCTTTTTACGTTGTGCTGACCGATTTTTTTTACACTGTGCTGACCGATTTTTTTTCCATTTTTTTGGTTTTGCTGACCGTTTTTTTTATGTTGTGCTGACCCTTAATGCTATCCAGAATAGGACACCTAAAGGAGAGCCGTAATGGCCTCATCTTCGGCAGGCTCCTCCAACTTTTTTTTTCCCGATTTTTTTAAGTTTTTTTTCCTATTTTTTTTTACGTTGTGCAGACCCTTGTTCTTTAAATGACGCTATCCCGAGGAGGACACCTAAAGGGAAGCCATAATGGCCTCATCTTCGGTAGGCTCCTCCAATTTTTTTTCAATTTTTTTTTATTTATATTTCGCTCACCCTTGTTCTTTAAATGACGCTATCCAGAGGAGGACACCTTAAGGCAAGCCGTAATGGCCTCATCTTCGGCAGGCTCCTCCGATTTTTTTCCGGTTATTTTTCCATTTTTTTTTACGTTGTACTGACCCTTGTTCTTTAAATGACGCTATCCAAAGGAGGACACCTAAAGGGGAGCTGTAATGGCCTCATCTTCGGCAGGCTCTTCCGTTTTTTTTTGCGAATTTTGTTCCAGCTTTTTTTTTCCATTTTTTTTACGTTGTGCTGACCCTTGTTCTTTAAATGACGCTATTCAGAGGAGGACACCTAAAGGCGAGCCGTAATGTCCTCATCTTCGGCAGGATCATCAGATTTTTTTTCTATTTTTTTTACGTTGTGCTGACACTTGTTCTTTAAATGACGCTATCCCGAGGAGGACACCTAAAGGGGAGCCGTAATGGCGTCATCTTCGGCAGGCTCCTCCGGGTTTATTTTCTGGATTTTTTTCCAGCTTTTTTTACATTTTTTTTACGTTCCGCTGACCCTTGATCTTTAAATGACGCTATCCAGAGGAGGACACCTAAAGGCGAGCCGTAATGGCCTCATCTTTGGCATGCTCCTCCAATTTTTTTTCCCGATTTTTTTTTCAGTTTTTTCCGATTTTTTTTTACGTTGTGATGAACCTTGTTCTTTAAATGACGCCATCCCGAGGAGGACACATAAAGGGGAGCCGTAATGGCCTCATCTTCGGCAAGCTCCTCTAGTTTTTTTCTTCCAGATTTTTTCCCAACTTTTTTTTTACGTTGTGCTGACCCTTGTTCTTTAATGGACGCTATCTAGAGGAGCACACCTGAAGGCGAACCGTAATGGCCTCATCTTCGGCATGCTCCTCCGATTTTTTTCCCGATTTTTTTTAGTTTTTTTATTTACATTGTGCTCACCCTTGTTCTTTAAATGACGCTATCCAGAGGAGGACACCTAAAGGCGAGCCGTAATGGCCTCATCTTCGGCAAGCTCCTCCGGTTTTTTTCTAGTTTTTTTTCCAGTTTTTTTTTTTACGTTGTGCTGACCCTTGTTCTTTAAATGACGCTATCCAGAGGAGGACACCTAAAGGCGAGCCGTAATGGCCTCATCTTCGGCAGGCTCCTCCGGTTTTTTATTCCGGTTTTTTTTCTTTTTTTTACGTTGTGCTAACCCTTGTTCTTTAAATGACGCTATCCAGAGGAGGACACCTAAAGGCGAGCCGTAATGGTCTCATTTTCTGGTTTTTTTTTTACGTTGTGCTAACCCTTGTTCTTTAAATGATGTTATCCTGAGGTGGACACCTAAAGGGGAGCCGTAATGGCCTCATCTTCGGCAGGTTCCTCCGGTTTTTTTTCCAAATTTTTTTCCAGCTTTTTTTCCCCTTTTTTTTATGTTGTGCTGACCCTTGTTCTTTAAATGACACTATGCAGAGGAGAACACCTAAAGGCGAGCCGTAATGGTCTCATCTTCGGCAGGCTCCTCCGTTTTTTTTCAGTTTTTTTTTGTTCTGACCCTTGTTCTTCAAATGACGCTATACAGAGGAAGACACCTAAAGGAGAGCCGTAATGGCCTCATCTTCGGCAGGCTTATCCGATACTTTTTTTTCGATTTTTTTTACGTTGTGCTGACCCTTGTTCTTTTAATGACGCTATCCCGAGGAGGACACCTAAAGAGGAGCCGAAATAGCCTCATATTCGGCAGGCTCCTCCGGGTTTTTTGTTCTGTCTTTTTTTTAATTTTTTTCCATTGTGCTGGCCCTTGTTCTTTAAATGACGCAATCCAGAGGAGGACACCTAAAGGGGAGCCGTAATGGCCTCATCTTCGGCAGGCTCCTCCAATTTTTTTTACGTTGTGCTGACCTGTTTTTTCCATTTTTTTTCGTTGTGCTGACTAGTTTTTTACCATTTTTTAGGTTGTGCTGACCTGTGATTTTTTGTTTTTTTTTACGTTGTGCTGACCCTTGTTCTTTAAATGACGCTATACAGAGGAAGACACCTAAAGGAGAGCCGCAATGGCCTCATCTTCGGCAGGCTCATCCGATTTTTGTTTTCAATTTTTTTTACGTTATGCTGACCCTTGTTCTTTAAATGACGCTATCCCGAGGAGGACACCTAAAGGGGAGCCGTAATGGCGTCATCTTCGGCAGGATCCTCCGGTTTTTTTTTTCCGATTTTTTTCCATTTTTAATACGTTGGGCTGACCCTTGTTCTTTAAATGACGCTATCCAGAGGAGGACACCTAAAGTCGAGCCGTAATGGTCTCATCC
>NC_029776.3:61792100-61793257 GCF_000817695.3 Arachis duranensis | reverse complement strand
AAAGGCGAGCCGTAATGGCCTCATCTTCGGCAGGATCCTCCGATTTTTTTACATTGTTCTCACCATTGTTCTTTAAATGACGCTATCCAGAGGAGGACACCTAAGGGTGAGCCGTAATAGCCTCATCTTCGGCAGGCTCCTACGGTTTTTTTTCCGTTTTTTTTCATTTTTTTACGTTGTGCTGACCCTTGTTCTTTAAATGACGCTATCCAGAGGAGGACACCTAAAGGCGAGCCGTAATGGTCTCATCTTCGGCAGGCTCCTTTGATTTTCCATTGTTTTAGGTTGTGCTTACCGGTTTTTTTTTTATGTTTTGCTAACCAGTTTTTTTTTTTTTTCGTTGTGCTGACCCTTGTTTTTTAAATGACGCTATCTAGAGGAGGACACCTAAAGGCGAGCCGTAATGGCCTCATCTTCGGCAGGCACCTCCGATTTTTTTCCAGATTTTTTTTCAGTTTTTTTTATTTACATTGTGCTCGCCCTTTTTCTTTAAACGACGCTATCCAGAGGAGGACACCTAAAGACAAGCCGTAATGGCCTCATCTTCGAAAGGCTCCTCTGGTTTCTTTTTTCGGATTTTTTTCCAGCTTTTTTTTTTCAATTTTTATGCGTTGTGCTGACCCTTGTTCTTTAAATGACGCTATCCAGAGGAGGACACCTAAAGTGGAGCCATAATGGCCTCATCTTCGGCAGGCTCCTCCGTTTTTTTTTTATTTTTTTTACGTTGTGCTGACCCTTGTTCTTTAAATGACGCTATCCCGAGGAGGACACCTAAAGGAGAGCCGTAATGGCCTCTTCTTCGGCAGGCTCCTCCTTTTTCTTTTTTCCGATTTTTTTCCAGCTTTTTTTTTCCATTTTTTTACGTTGTGCTGACCCTTGCTCTTTAAATGATGCTATCCCGAGGAGGACACCTAAAGGGGAGCCGTAATGGCCTCATCTTCTGCAGTCTAATCCATTTTTTTTTTCGGATTTTTTCCAGCTTTTTTTTCCTTTTTTTTTACGTTGTGTTTCGTTGTGCTGACCCTTGTTTTTTAAATGACGCTATCCAGAGGAGGACACCTAAAGGCGAGCCGTAATGGCCTTATCTTCGGCAGGCTCCTCCGATTTTGTTTCAGTTTTTTTTATACGTTGTGCTAACCCTTGTTCTTTAAATGACG
>NC_029776.3:61785814-61791782 GCF_000817695.3 Arachis duranensis | reverse complement strand
TTTTTTTTAACGTTGTGCTGACCTTTGTTCTTTTAATGACGCTATCCCGACGAGGATACCTAAAAGGGAGCAGTAATGGCCTCATCTTTGGCATGCTCCTCCGATTTTTTTTCCGGATTTTTTTTGGCTTTTTTTTTCCAGTTTTTTTTAACGTTGTGCTCACCCTTGTTCTTTAAATGATGCTATCCAGAGGAGGACACCTAAACGCGAGCCATAATGGCCTCATCATCGGCAGGCTCCTCCGTTTTTTTTCCGATTTTTTTCACTTATTTTTCTTTTTTTTTACGTTGTGCTGACCCTTGTTCTTTAAATGACGCTATCCAGAGGAGGACACATAAAGGCGAGCCGTAATGGCCTCATCTTCGGCAGGATCCTCCGATTTTTTTACATTGTTCTCACCATTGTTCTTTAAATGACTCTATCCAGAGGAGGACACCTAAGGGTGAGCCGTAATAGCCTCATCTTCGGCAGGCTCCTACGGTTTTTTTTCTGTTTTTTTTCATTTTTTTACGTTGTGCTGACCCTTGTTCTTTAAATGACGCTATCCAGAGGAGGACACCTAAAGGCGAGCCGTAATGGTCTCATCTTCGGCAGGCTCCTTTGATTTTTTTTTCGGTTATTTTTTTTTACGTTGTGCTAACCCTTGTTCTTTAAATGACGCTATCCAGAGGAGGACACCTAAAGGCGAGCCGTAATGGCCTCATCTTCGGCAGGCACCTCCGATTTTTTTCCAGATTTTTTTTCAGTTTTTTTTTATTTACATTGTGCTCGCCCTTTTTCTTTAAACGACGCTATCCAGAGGAGGACACCTAAAGACAAGCCGTAATGGCCTCATCTTCGGAAGGCTCCTCTGGTTTCTTTTTTCGGATTTTTTTCCAGCTTTTTTTTTTCAATTTTTATGCGTTGTGCTGACCCTTGTTCTTTAAATGACGCTATCCAGAGGAGGACACCTAAAGGGGAGCCATAATGGCCTCATCTTCGGCAGGCTCCTCCGGTTTTTTTTTCATTTTTTTTACGTTGTGCTGACCCTTGTTCTTTAAATGATGCTATCCCGAGGAGGACACCTAAAGGAGAGCCGTAATGGCCTCTTCTTCGGCAGGCTCCTTCTTTTTCTTTTTTCCGATTTTTTTCCAGCTTTTTTTTCCATTTTTTTACGTTGTGCTGACCCTTGCTCTTTAAATGATGCTATCCCGAGGAGGACACCTAAAGGGGAGCCGTAATGGCCTCATCTTCTGCAGGCTCTTCCAGTTTTTTTTTCCGGATTTTTTTCCAGCTATTTTTTTCCAGTTTTTTTTTTTTCGTTGTGCTGACCCTTGTTTTTTAAATGACGCTATCTAGAGGAGGACACCTAAAGGCGAGCCGTAATGGCCTTATCTTCGGCAGGCTCCTCCGATTTTGTTTCAGTTTTTTTTATCGTTGTGCTAACCCTTGTTCTTTAAATGACGATATCTCGAGGAGGACACCTAAAGGGGAGCCGTAATTTCCTCATCTTCGGCAGGCTCCTCCGATTTTTTTTCCGGATTTTTTTCCAGCTTTTTTTCCAGTTTTCCAGCTTCTTTTTTTTTCAATTTTTTTTTGTTCTGACCCTTGTTCTTTAAATGATGCTATACAGAGGAGGACACCTAAAGGCGAGCCGTAATGACCTCATCTTTGGGAGGCTCATCCGATTTTTTTTCGATTTTTTTCAGTTTTTTTTAATGTTGTGCTGACCTTTGTTCTTTTAATGACGCTATCCCGAGGAGGATACCTAAAGGGGAGTTGTAATGGCCTCATCTTTGGCATGCTTATCCGGTTTTTTTTCCGGATTTTTTTTGGCTTTTTTTTCCAGTTTTTTTAACGTTGTGCTCACCCTTGTTCTTTAAATGATGCTATCCAGAGGAGGACACCTAAAGGCGAGCCATAATGGCCTCATCATCGGCAGGCTCCTCCGTTTTTTTTTTCCGTTATTTCACTTATTTTTCTTTTTTTTTTACGTTGTGCTGACCCTTGTTCTTTAAATGACGCTATCCAGAGGAGGACACATAAAGGCGAGCCGTAATGGCCTCATCTTCGGCAGGCTCCTCCGATTTTTTTACGTTGTTCTCACCATTGTTCTTTAAATGGCGCTATCCAGAGGAGGACACCTAAGGGTGAGCCGTAATAGCCTCATCTTCGGCAGGCTCCTACGGTTTTTTTTTTCCGTTTTTTTTTCATTTTTTTACGTTGTGCTGACCCTTGTTCTTTAAATGACGCTATCTAGAGGAGGACACCTAAAGGCGAGCCGTAATGGTCTCATCTTCAGCAGGCTCCTTTGATTTTTTTTCGGTTATTTTTTTTACGTTGTGCTGACCCTTGTTCTTTAAATGACCCTATCTCGAGGAGGACACCTAAAGGGGAGCCGTAATGGCCTCATCTTCGGCAGTCTCCTCCAGTTATTTTTTCCGGATTTTTTTCCAGCTTTTTTTTCTTTTTTTTTTACGTTGTGCTGACCCTTATTCTTTAAATGACGCTATCCAGAGGAGGACTCCTAAAGGTGAGCCGTAATGGCCTCATCTTCGGGAGGCTCCTCCGTATTTTTTTCCAGCTTTTTTTTCCAGTTTTTTTTTTGTTCTGACCCTTGTTCTTTAAATGACGCTATACAAAGGAGCACACCTAAAGGCGAGCCGTAATGGCCTCATATTTGGCAGGCTCATCCGATTTTTTTCCGATTTTTTTTTACGTTGTGCTGACCCTTGTTCTTTAAATGACGCTATCCCGAGGAGGACACCTAAAGGGGGGCTGTAATGACCTCATCTTCGGTAGCCTCCTCCGGTTTTTTTCCCGGATTTTTTCAGCTTTTTTTTTTCCAGTTTTTTTTTTAAGTTGTGTTGACCCTTGATCATTAAATGACGCTATCCAAAGGAGGACACCTAAAGGCTAGCCGTAATGGTCTCATCTTCGGCAGGCTCCTCCAATATTTCTTTTTCTGATTTTTTTCCGATTTTTTTTACGTTGTGCTGACCCTTGTTCTTTAAATGACGCTATCCCGAGGAGAACACCTAAAGGGGAGCCGTAATGGCCTCATCTTCGGTAGTCTCCTCCGATTTTTTTTTTCGGATATTTTTCTAGTTTTTTATTTTTTATTTTTTTTGACGTTGTGCTGACCCTTGTTCTTTAAATGACGCTATCCAGAGGATGACACCTAAGGGCGAGCCGTAATGGCCTCATCTTCGGCAGGCTCCTCCGATTTTTTTTCCCGATTTTTTTCAGTTTTTTTTATTTACATTGTACTCACACTTGTTCTTTAAATGAAGCTATCCAGAGGAGGACACCTAAAGGCGAGCCGTAATGGCCTCATCTTCAGCAGGCTCCTCCATTTTTTTTCAGGTTTTTTCAGTTTTTTTCTTTTTTTTTTACGTTGTGATGACCCTTGTTCTTTAAATGACGCTATCCAGAAGAGGACACCTAAAGGCGAGCAATAATGGCCCTATCTTTGGTAGGCTCCTCCGATTTTTTTTTACGTTGTTCTCACCATTGTTCATTAAATGACGCTATCCAAAGGAGGACACCTAAAGGCGAGCCGTAATGGTCTCATCTTCGGCAGGCTCCTCTGATTTTTTTTCGGTTATTTTTTTTACGTTGTGCTGACCTTTGTTCTTTAAATGACGCTATCTCGAGGAAGACACCTAAAGGGGAGACGTAATGGCCTCATCTTCGGCAGTCTCCTCCAGTTATTTTTTCCAGCTTTTTTATCTTTTTTTTTTACATTGTGCTGACCCTTATTCTTTAAATGACGTTATCCAGAGGAGGACACCTAAAGGCGAGCCGTAATGGCCTCATCTTCGGGAGGCTCCTCCGAATTTTTTTCCAGCTTTTTTTTTCCAGTTTTTTTTTTGTTCTGACCCTTGTTCTTTAAATGACGCTATACAGAGGAGCACACCTAAAGGCGAGCCATATAGGCCTTATCTTTGGCAGGCTCATCCGATTTTTTTCCAATTTTTTTTACGTTGTGCTGACCCTTGTTCTTTAAATGACGCTATCACGAGGAGGACACCTAAAGGGGAGCCGTAATGACCTCATCTTCGACAGGCTCCTCCGGTTTTTTTTCTGGATTTTTTTCCAGCTATTTTTTTCCAGTTTTTTTTCGTTGTGCTGACCCTTGTTTTTTAAATGACGCTATCTAGAGGAGGACACCTAAAGGCGAGCCGTAATGGCCTTATCTTCGGCAGGCTTTTTTATTTTTTTTATTTTTTATTTTTTTTACGTTGTGCTGACCCTTGTTCTTTAAATGACGCTATCCAGAGGAGGACACCCAAGGGCGAGCCGTAATGGCCACATCTTTGGCAGGCTGCTCCGATTTTTTTTCCCGATTTTTTTCAGTTTTTTTTATTTACATTGTACTCACCCTTGTTCTTTAAATGACGCTATCCAGAGGAGGACACCTAAAAGCGAGCCGTAATGGCCTCATCTTCAGCAGGCTCCTCCATTTTTTTTCAGGTTTTTTCAGTTTTTTTCTTTTTTTTTTACGTTGTGCTGACCCTTGTTCTTTAAATGACGTTATCCAGTGGAGGACACCTAAAGGCGAGCCATAATGGCCTCATCTTCGGCAGGCTCCTACGATTTTTTTTACGTTGTTCTCACCATTGTTCTTTAAATGACGCTATCCAAAGGAGGACACCTAAGTGAGAGCCGTAATAGCCTCATCTTCGGAAGGCTCCTCCGGTTTTTTTTTTTATTTTTTTCAGCTTTTTTTCCAATTTTTTTATGTTGTGCTGACCCTTGTTCTTTAAAAGATGCTATCCGGAGGAGGACACCTAAAGGCAAGCCATAATGGTCTCATCTTCGGCAGGCTCCTCCGGTTTTTTTTTCCAGATTATTTTCCAGCTTGTTTTTCATTTTTATTACATTGCGCTAACCCTTGTTCTTTAAATGACGCTATCTCGAGGAGGACACCTAAAGGGGAGCCGTAATGGCCTCATCTTCGGCAGGCTCCTCCGATTTTTTTTCCGGATTTTTTTCCAGCTTTTTTTCCAGTTTTTTTTGTTCTGACCCTTGTTCTTTAAATGATGCTATACAGAGGAGGACACCTAAAGGCGAGCCGTAATGACCTCATCTTCGGCAGGCTCATCCGATTTTTTTCCGATTTTTTTCAGTTTTTTTTAATGTTGTGCTGACCCTTGTTCTTTAAATGACGCTATCCCGAGGAGGATACCTAAAGGGGAGCTGTAATGGCCTCATCTTCAGCATGATCCTCCGATTTTTTTTGCGGATTTTTTTTGGCTTTTTTTTCCAGTTTTTTTTTTAACATTGTGCTCACCCTTGTTTTGTGCTGATCGGGTTTTTTTTACGTTGTGCTGACTCTTGTTCTTTAAATGACGCTATCCAGGGGGGGACACCTAAAGGCGAGCCGTAATGGCCTCATATTCGGAAGGCTCCTCCGGTTTTTTTTCGGATTTTTTTCAAGCTTTTTTTTCATTTTTTACGTTGTGCTGACCCTTGTTCTTTAAGTGACGCTATCCAGAGGAGGACACCTAAAGGCGAGCCGTAATGGCCTCATCTTCGGTAGGCTCCATTTTTTCTCCAGCTTTTTTTCCAGGTTTTTTTTTTACTTTGCGCTGACCCTTGATCTTTAAATGACGCTATCCAGAGGAGGACACCTAAAGGCGAGCTTTGATGGCCTCATCTTCGGCAGGCTCCTCCAATTTTTCTTTTCCTGATTTTTTTCCACTTTTTTTTTTAGTTGTGCTGACCCTTGTTCTTTAAACGACGTTATCTCGAGGAGAACACCTAATGGGGAGCCATAATGACCTCATCTTCGGTAGGCTCCTCTGATTTTTTTCCCGATTTTTTTCAGTTTTTTTTTTATTTACATTGTGCTCACCCTTGTTCTTTAAACGACGCTATCCAAAGGAGGACACCTAAAGGCGAGCCGTAATGGCCTCATCTTCGGTAGGCTCCTCCTATTTTTTTTTTCAGATTTTTTTTTAGCTTTTTTTTTCAATTTTTTATA
>NC_029776.3:61781348-61785515 GCF_000817695.3 Arachis duranensis | reverse complement strand
TTCTTTTTTTTTTTTTTTTTTTTTTTTTTTTTTTTTTTTTTTTTTTTTTTTTTTCTTTTTTTTTTTTTTTGTTCTGCCCCTTGTTCTTTAAATGATGCTATACAGAGGAGGACACCTAAAGGCGAGCCGTAATGACCTCATCTTCGGCAGGCTCATCCGATTTTTTTTCCAATTTTTTTCAGTTTTTTTTAACGTTGTGCTGACTGACCCTTGTTCTTTAAAATACGCTATCCCGAGGAGGATACCTAAAGGGGAGCTGTAATGGCCTCATCTTCGGCATGCTCCTCCGATTTTTTTTCCGGATTTTTTTCGGCTTTTTTTCTCCAGTTTTTTTTAACGTTGTGCTCACCCTTGTTCTTTAAATGACGCTATCCAGAGGAGGAAACCTAAAGACGAGCCGTAATGGCCTCATCTTCGGCATGCTCCTCCGATTTTTTTACGTTGTTCTCACCATTGTTCTTTAAATGACGCTATCCAGAGGAGGACACCTAAGGGTGAGCCGTAATAGCCTCATCTTCGGCAGGCTCCTACGGTTTTTTTCCGTTTTTTTTCATTTTTTTTACGTTGTGCTGACCCTTGTTCTTTAAATGACGCTATCCAGAGGAGGACACCTAAAGGCGAGCCGTAATGGTCTCATCTTCGGCAAGCTCCTCTGATTTTTTTCGGTTATTTTTTTTACCTTGTGCTGACCCTTGTTCTTTAAATGAGCTATCTCGAGGAGGACACCTAAATGGGAGCCGTAATGGCCTCATCTTCGGCAGTCTCCTCCAGTTTTTTTTTGGATTTTTTTCCTTCTTTTTTTCTTTTTTTTTACGTTGTGATGACCCTTATTCTTTAAATGACGCTATCCAGAGGATGACACCTAAAGGCGAGCCGTAATGGCCTCATCTTCGGAAGGCTCCTCCGAATTTTTTTTCCAGCTTTTTTTTCCAGTTTTTTTTTGTTCTGACCCTTGTTCTTTAAATGACGCTATACAGAGGACCACACCTAAAGGCGAGCCTTAATGGCCTCATCTTTGGCAGGCTTATCCAATTTTTTTTACGTTGTGCTGACCCTTGTTCTTTAAATGACGTTATCCAGAGGAGGACACCTAAAGGCGAGCCATAATGGCCTCATCTTCGGCAGGCTCCTCGGGTTTTTTTTTCCAGATTTTTTTCCAGCTTTTTTTCATTTTTTTACGTTGTGCTGACCCTTGTTCTTTAAATGATGCTATGCCTTGGAGGACACCTAAAGGGGAGCCGTAATGGCCTCTTCTTCGGCAGGCTCTTCCGGTTTTTTTTTTCGATTTTTTTCCAGCTTTTTTTTCCTTTTTTTTTTACGTTGTGGTGACCCTTGATCTTTAAATGACGCTATCCAGAGGAGGACACCTAAAGGCGAGTCGTAAGGGCCTCATCTTCCGTAGGCTCCTCCGGTTTTTTTTTTCCGGATTTTTTTCCAGCTTTTTTTCTCATTTTTTTACGTTGTGCTGATGATACACGAAAATTAATATTTCACGTACATACCGGCAAGTATACCGGGTTGTATCAAGTAATAAAACTCACTAAGAGTGAGGTCGATCCCACGGAGATTGGTAGATTAAGCAACTTTAGTTAAATGATAATTTTTAGTCAAGAAAACATGGTTTTGATTTCATGAGATTTGATTCTTGAATGTAATTGCAAACAGTTAAAGATAAATTGCAAGAAAGTAAAGAATGCAGAAATTTAAAGTGCAGAAATTAAATAATAGAATGATAAATTGTAAGGATGTAGAAGGGAGTTGGGTGATGGGTATTCAAAGAACTAAAGAACAAAAGAGATGAGAATTAATGATGGAGAGATCATTAGGAATTAGAGATGCAGATTCTCATGAATTGATGTTGATCAATTCCTTCTCAATCATGGGTATAGATCCATGGCAAATTGTGGGTAATTGAGTCCCAATCTCTTGGTAACTCAATTTCTCTCAACACAACCAATTGCCACTCTCGTGATCTAATTGTTCATGAGAAGAGATGAAGTTCAATTTCTAATCCAAGCCACACAACTTCCAGAATCTCAACTAAGGGAGGTTACATCTCACATACCAACCAAAGTGTATTGATCAAGGAAATCATGAAAGGATGAACTCTAAACTGAATTATGTGGCTCCTTTCTCAAATTCACCACATAATTCATAGATTAATCCCTCTCTCAATGGTGATTGAATCTGTGAAGAACAAGAGTTTTCTCTTAGATGAACCACTTGAATTGAGAAGGAAAAGAAAAGTTATCAATCCATTCAAATGAGCAGAGCTCATCCCCCTAATGAAAATGGGGTTTAGTGAATCATAGCTCTAAATTCAACAACAAATGTAAAAGTAAATATTAAAATTGAGTAGAGAAGAATAATGAAGAATGAAGAAGAAGTTCTTAAAAATAGAAATTCAAAATTGCCAAAAGAAAACAAAATAGAAGATGGGTGAGAAGCAGTAAAACAGAAAAAGTCTAAGTGTAAAAGTAAAAGTGTCTAAGAATCCTAAAATAAAAAAATAAAAAGTCTAAAAAAATCTAAGAGACCCCTAATTCTATGAAACTATGGCATTTATATAGGCTTTCCTAAATTACAAATTGAAATAAAATAAAAAACAAATTACAAACAAAATGAAAATTAACTATTCTAGATGATTCTTGTGGCCTTGATTGGTTGAGATTTATGGGCTTTGTTTGCTTGAGGTTGGATTAGCTAGCTTCTAAATGAAATTATAGCACCAAGTTAAAAACAAAGAGCTTGTGCGCATGTCTTGGCAATTCTGGCCCAATGGAGGAGCGTTACTAGCAAACACGCCAGTACAAATGCATGTTGGCAACATGCTGTTGAATTTCCTGGGCTGGGAGCTTAGTGCTTGGGCGTTGCCAGCCCAAGTTGTTGCTAAACACTTGGCCCTTTCTGAATTCAGTTTTTGGTGCCCAAAGTTGCCACCTGTTTGGGCTTCAATTTTGTGCTTTACTATAGACTATTATACATGGTTGGAAAGCTCTAAATGTCAGCTTTCCAACGCAACTAAAAGTACCTCAATTGAATCTCTGTAGCTCAAGTTATGTTCCATTGAAGAAGACATGGTCAGGCTGCCTGGGCGTTTTTGGTGAACACGCCCGTGACAACGCCCGTGACAACGTGTTCAGATTCTGAAGCTCTAAATGAAGCCAGATTTTGAAACTTCAAATGGATGCCAACCCCATATTATGATATATGGTTGGAAAGCTCTGGATGTGTACTTTTCAATGCCGTTAAGAGTGCACCATTTGAAGCTCAAAAGCTCAAGATATACTCCATGGAAGGTGAAGAGGTCAGCTGGCCTTACTACAGGTTGATACCATGTTCATCTATGTACATTTGGGGCAAGTTTCCTCCATCAAATTTAGTGTCCACCATGTAGTGCCATATATTCTTGGAAAGATCTTGATTTCTACTTTTCAATACCACTAAAATCACCTCATTTGGAGTTTTGTAGCTCAAGATACCCGCCATTGAAGAGGGCAAGGTCAGGCTGCCTTGGTTGGGCGTTTTTGCCAAACACGCCGCCAATAACGCGCTCAACAACGCCTCTAGCCCAAATTTCTTGGATTGGGCGTTGTTGCTGGAGTTGCCAAGGAACACGCCAGTTCATTTTGGCCCTGGCAACGTGTTCGACCCTCTTCTCTTGGCTCATTCATGCTTCCTTGAATCTCAACCTCATTTCCTTGTTTTTGGGGCCTAAAGATGACTCGAATTTGAGCTTCCATTTCATGCTTCACCATAAACTATTATATATCATTGGAAAGCTCTGAATGTCAGCTTTCCAACGCAACTAAAGGGGACACCTAAAGGGGAGCCGTAATGGCCTCATCTTCGGCAGGCTCCTCCGATTTTTTTTTCCGGATTTTTTTCCATTTTTTTTACGTTGTGTTGACCCTTGATCTTTAAATGACGCTATCCAGAGGAGGATACCTAAATGTGAGCCGTAACGGCCTCATCTTCGGCAAGCTCCTCCAATTTTTTTCCCCGAATTTTTTCAGTTTTTTTTCGATTTTTTTTACGTTATGCTGACCCTTGTTCTTCAAATGATGCTATCCCGAGGAGGCCACCTAAAGGGGAGCCATAATGGCCTGATGTTCTGCAGGCTCGTCCGGTTTTTTTCTTCCAGATTTTTTTCCAACTTTTTTTTCA
>NC_029776.3:61779711-61781317 GCF_000817695.3 Arachis duranensis | reverse complement strand
CTTGTTCTTTAAATGACGCTATCCAGAGGAGGACACCTAAAGGCGAGCCGTAATGGCCTCATCTTCGGCAGGCTCCTCCAGTTTTTTTTCGGTTATTTTTCCAGTTTTTTTTTTTACGTTGTGCTGACCCTTGTTCTTTAAATGACACTATCCAGAGGAGGACACCTAAAGGGGTGCCGTAATGGCCTCATCTACGGCAGGCTCCTCCGGTTATTTTTTTCTGATTTTTTTCCAACTTTTTTTTCGATTTTTTTACGTTATACTGACCCTTGTTCTTTAAATGACGCTATCCAGAGGAGGACACCTAAAGACGAGCCGTAATGGCCTCATCTATGGTAGGCTCCTGCGTTTTTTTTTCTGTATTTTTTTCCAACTTTTTTTTCCATTTTTTTTACGTTGTGCATGATCCTTGTTCTTTAAATCACGCTATCAGAGGAGGACACCTAAAGGGGAGCCGTAATGGCCTCATCCTCGGCAGGCTCCTCAGGTTTTTTTTTTCGGATTTTTTTTCCAAATTTTTTTCCATCTTTTTTTACGTTGTGCTGGCCCTTGTTCTTTAAATGACGCTATCCAGAGGAGGACACCTAAAGGCGAGCCGTAATGGCCTCATCTTCGGCAGGCTCCTCCAATTTTTTTCCCGATTTTTTCAGTTTTTTTATTTACACTGTGCTCACCCTTGTTCTTTAAATGACGCTCTCTAGAGGAGGACACCTAAGGGCGAGCCGTAATGGCCTCATCTTCGGCAGGCTCATCCGATTTTTTTTTCAGTTTTTTTTACGTTGTACTGACCCATGTTCTTTAAATGACGCTATCCCGAGGAGGATACCTAAAAGGGAGCTGTAATGGCCTCATCTTCGGCACGCTCCTCCGATTTTTTCCCGATTTTTTTTTCAGTTTTTTTTATTTACGCTGTGCTCACCCTTGTTCTTTAAATGACGCATTCCAGAGGAGGACACCTTAAGGCGAGCCGTAATGGCTTCATCTTTGGCAGGCTCCTCCGGTTTTTTTTCTAGCTTTTTTTTTTTAACGTTGTGCTGACCCTTGATCTTTAAATGACGCTATCAAGAGGAGGACACCTAAAGGCGAGCCGTAATGGCCTCATCTTTGGCATGCTCCTCCGATTTTTTTTTTAAGATGTGCTCACCCTTGTTTTTTAAATGACGCAATCCCGAGGAGGACACCTAAAGGAGAGCCGTAATGGCCTCATCTTCGGCAGGCTCCCTCTGTTTTTTTTTTTAATTTTTTTCCAGCTTTTTTTTTCATTTTTTTACGTTGTGCTGACCCTTGATCTTTAAATCACGCTATCCGGAGGAGGACACCTAAAGGCGAGCCGTAATGGCCTCATCTTCGGCAGGCTCCTCTGGTTTTTTTTTTGGTTATTTTTCCATTTTTTTTACGCTATGCTGACCCTTGTTCTTTAAATGACGCTATCCAGAGGAGGACACCTAAAGGCGAGCCATAATGGCCTCACCTTCGACAGGCTCCTCCGATTTTTTTTTACGTTGTGCTCACTGTTGTTCTTTAAATGACGCTATCCAGAGGAGGACACCTAAAGGCGAGCCGTAATGGCATCATCTTCGGCAGGCTCCTCCGGTTTTTTTTTTCG
>NC_029776.3:61776125-61779376 GCF_000817695.3 Arachis duranensis | reverse complement strand
TTTTTTTACGTTGTGCTGACCCTTGTTCTTTAAATGACGCTATCCAGAGGAGGACACCTAAAGGGGAGCCATAATGGCCTCATCTTCGGCAGGCTCTCCCGATTTGTGTTTTTACGTTGTGCTGACCGGTTTTTTCCAGTTTTTTTTATGTTGTGCTGATCGGTTTTTTTCATTTTTTTAGGTACTGCTGACCGATTTTTTTTTATTCGTTGTGCTGACCCTTGTTCTTTAAATCACGCTATCCAGAGGAGGACACCTAAAGGCGAGCCGTAATGGCCTCATCTTCGGCAAGCTCCTCCGGTTTTTTTCTGGATATTTTTTCAGCTATTTTTTTTTCAGTTTTTTTTGTTCTGACCCTTATTCTTTAAAAGACGCTATACAGAGGAGGACACCTAAAGGCGAGCCGTAATGGCCTCATCTTCGGCAGGCTCATCCGATTTTCTTTCGATTCTTTTTTACGTGGTGCTGACCCTTGTTCTTTAAATGACGCTATCCAGAGGAGGACACTTAAAGGCGAGCCGTAATGGCCTCATCTTCGGCAGGCTCATCCGATTTTTTTGATTCTTTTTTACGTGGTGCCGACCCTTGTTCTTTAAATGACGCTATCTCGAGGAGGACACCTAAAGGGGAGCCGTAATGGCCTCTTCTTCGGCAGGCTCCTCCGATTTTTTTTTCCGGATTTTTTTGCAGCTTTTTTTTTCAGTTTTTTTTAACGTTGTGCTGACCCTTGTTCTTTAAATGACGCTATCCAGAGGAGGACACCTAAAGGCGAGCCGTAATGGCCTCATCTTCGGTAGGCTCCTCCGATTTTTTTTTAGTTTTTTTTAATTTACATTTTGTTGACCCTTGTTCTTTAAATGATGCTATCCAGAGGAGGACACCTAAAGGCGAGCCGTCATGGTCTCATCTTCGGCAGGCTCCTTCGATTTTTTTTTTACGTTGGGCTCAGCCTTGTTCTTTAAATGACGCTATCCAGAGGAGGACACCTAAAGGCAAGCCGTAATGGTCTCATCTTCGGCAGGCTCCTCTGATTTTTTTCCATTTTTTTTATGTTGTGCTGACCATTGTTCTTTAAATGACGCTATCCAGAGGAGCACACCTAAAGGGGATTCGAATGGCCTCATCTTCGGCAGGCTCCTTTGAATTTTTTTTGATTTTTTTTCAATTTTTTTTTACGTTGTGCTGACCCTTGATCTTTAAATGACGCTATCCAGAGGAGGACACCTAAAGACGAGCCGTAATGGCCTCATCTTCGGCAGGCTCCTCCAATTTTTTTCCCGATTTTTTTTCACTTTTTTTTCGATTTTTTTTTACGTTGTGCTGACCCTTGTTCTTTAAATCACTTTATCTCGTGGAGGACACCTAAAGGGGAGCTGTAATAGCCTCATCTTCGGCAGGCTCCTCCGGTTTTTTTTCGGATTTTTTTCAGTTGTTTATTTTCAGTTTTTTTTTCTGACCCTTATTCTTTAAATGACGCTATACAGAGGAGGACACCTAAAGGCGAGCCGTAATGGCCTCATCTTCGGCAGGCTCATCCGATTTTCTTTCGATTCTTTTTTACGTGGTGCTGACCCTTGTTCTTTAAATGATGCTATCTCGAGGAGGACACCTAAAGGGGAGCCGTAATGGCCTCTTCTTCGGCAGGCTCCTCCGATTTTTTTTTCCGGATTTTTTTCCAGCTTTTTTTTTCAATTTTTTTTAACGTTGTGCTGACCCTTGTTCTTTAAATGACGCTATGCAGAGGAGGACACCTAAGGGCGAGCCGTAATGGCCTCATCTTCGGTAGGCTCCTCCGATTTTTTTTAGTTTTTTTTATTTACATTGTGCTGACCATTGTTCTTTAAATGACACTATCCAGAGGAGGACACCTAAAGGCGAGCCGTCATGGCCTCATCTTCGGCAGGCTCCTCCGATTTTTTTTTTTATGTTGGGCTCACCCTTGTTCTTTAAATGACGCTATCCAGAGGAGGACACCTAAAGGCAAGCCGTAATGGTCTCATCTTCGGCAGGCTCCTCTGATTTTTTTTCCATTTTTTTTATTTTGTGCAGACCATTGTTCTTTAAATGACGCTATCCAGAGGAGGACACCTAAAGGCGATTCGTAATGCCCTCATCTTCGGCAGGCTCCTTTGAATTTTTTTCCGATTTTTTTTCAGTTTTTTTTTTACGTTGTGCTGACCCTTGTTCTTTAAATGACGCTATCCAGATGAGGACACTTAAAGGCTAGCCATAATGGCCTCATCTTCGAGAGGCTCCTCCGGTTTTTTTTTCCGGTTATTTTTCCATTTTTTTTACGTTGTGCTGACCCTTGATCTTTAAATGACGTTATCCAAAGGAGGACACCTAAAGATGAGCCGTAATGGCCTCATCTTCGGCAGGCTCCTCCAATTTTTTTCCCAATTTTTTCACTTTTTTTTCATTTTTTTTTACGTTGTGCTGACCCTTGTTCTTTAAATGACTTTATCTCGTGGAGGACACCTAAAGGGGAGCCGTAATGGCCTCATCTTCGACAGGCTCCTCCGGTTTTTTTCCTCCGGATTTTTTTTCAGCTTTTTTTTACGTTGTGCTGACCCTTGTTCATTAAACGACGCTATGCAAAGGAGGACACCTATAGGCGAGCTGTAATGGCCTCTTCTTCGGCAAGCTTCTCCAATTTTTTTCCTATTTTTTTCAGTTTTTTTTGTGCTGACCCTTGTTCTTTAAATGACGCTATCCAGAGGAGGACACCTAAAGGCGAGCCGTAACGGCTTCATTTTCGGCAGGCTTCTCTGATTTTTTTCTATTTTTTTTTATTTTAACGTTGTGCTGACCCTTATTCTTTAAATGACGCTATCCCGAGGAGGACACCTAAAGGGGAGCTGTAATGGCCTCATCTTCCGCAGGCTCCTCCAGTTTTTTTTCGGATTTTTTTCCAGCTTTTTTTTCCATTTTTTTACGTTATGCTGACCCTTGTTCATTAAATGACGCTATCCGGAGGAGGACACCTAAAGGCGAGCCGTAATGGCCTCATCTTCAGCAGGCTCCTCCGGTTTTTTTTTGGATTTTTTTCAGCTATTTTTTTCATTTTTTTTGTTCTGACCCTTATTCTTTAAATGACGCTATACAGAGGAGGTCACCTAAAGGCGAGCCGTAATGGCCTCATCTTCGGCAGGCTCATCCGATTTTTTTGATTCTTTTTTACGTGGTGCCGACCCTTGTTCTTTAAATGACGCTATCTCGAGGAGGACACCTAAAGGGGAGCCGTGATGGCT
>NC_029776.3:61769581-61776020 GCF_000817695.3 Arachis duranensis | reverse complement strand
ACGTTGTGCTGACCCTTGTTCTTTAAATGACGCTATGCAGAGGAGGACACCTAAGGGCGAGCCGTAATGGCCTCATCTTCGGTAGGCTCCTCCGATTTTTTTTAGTTTTTTTTATTTACATTGTGCTGACCATTGTTCTTTAAATGACACTATCCAGAGGAGGACACCTAAAGGCGAGCCGTCATGGCCTCATCTTCGGCAGGCTCCTCCGATTTTTTTTTTATGTTGGGCTCACCCTTGTTCTTTAAATGACGCTATCCAGAGGAGGACACCTAAAGGCAAGCCGTAATGGTCTCATCTTCGGCAGGCTCCTCTGATTTTTTTCCATTTTTTTTATTTTGTGCAGACCATTGTTCTTTAAATGACGCTATCCAGAGGAGGACACCTAAAGGCGATTCGTAATGCCCTCATCTTCGGCAGGCTCCTTTGAATTTTTTTCCGATTTTTTTTCAGTTTTTTTTTACGTTGTGCTGACCCTTGTTCTTTAAATGACGCTATCCAGATGAGGACACTTAAAGGCTAGCCATAATGGCCTCATCTTCGAGAGGCTCCTCCGGTTTTTTTTTCCGGTTATTTTTCCATTTTTTTTACGTTGTGCTGACCCTTGATCTTTAAATGACGTTATCCAAAGGAGGACACCTAAAGATGAGCCGTAATGGCCTCATCTTCGGCAGGCTCCTCCAATTTTTTTCCCAATTTTTTCACTTTTTTTTCATTTTTTTTTACGTTGTGCTGACCCTTGTTCTTTAAATGACTTTATCTCGTGGAGGACACCTAAAGGGGAGCCGTAATGGCCTCATCTTCGACAGGCTCCTCCGGTTTTTTTCTTCCGGATTTTTTTTCAGCTTTTTTTTACGTTGTGCTGACCCTTGTTCATTAAACGACGCTATGCAAAGGAGGACACCTATAGGCGAGCTGTAATGGCCTCTTCTTCGGCAAGCTTCTCCAATTTTTTTCCTATTTTTTTCAGTTTTTTTATTTACATTGTGCTCACCCTTGTTCTTTAAATGACGCTATCCAGAGGAGGATAAATGACGCTATCCCGAGGAGGACACCTAAAGGGGAGCTGTAATGGCCTCATCTTCCGCAGGCTCCTCCGGTTTTTTTTCGGATTTTTTTCCAGCTTTTTTTTCCATTTTTTTACGTTATGCTGACCCTTGTTCATTAAATGACGCTATCCGGAGGAGGACACCTAAAGGCGAGCCGTAATGGCCTCATCTTCAGCAGGCTCCTCCGGTTTTTTTTGGATTTTTTTCAGCTATTTTTTTCATTTTTTTTTGTTCTGACCCTTATTCTTTAAATGACGCTATACAGAGGAGGTCACCTAAAGGCGAGCCGTAAGGGCCTCATCTTCGGCAGGCTCATCCGACTTTTTTCGATTCTTTTTTACGTGGTGCTGACCCTTGTTCTTTAAATGACGCTATCTCGAGGAGGACACCTAAAGGGGAGTGATGACAAGTCATCTTTACCTAGTTTCGCTAGTCTTTTTCTTTGTTTTCATTAAGTTTTATGCACTTTCTTGCATTCTAAGTAAGTGATTTGGAATGGAAATGCATAACTTCTTTGAATCAAACAACCACCATATAATTGATGCTAAATCATGAGGTTTAGGCTAAATTTAATTGAGTTTTAATGATTTATAAACCTTGTGAATTTGGTGATACTTTGATTGGTTGTTTTGATTAATTGTAGGTGAAGAAAAGAAGAAAAGCAGAAAGCGTGGCCTAAGAAGTGTGGCTCAAGGAAGAAAAAGTATGGCCAAGAAAGGAGGGAGTGTGGTGCAACAAACCATGAAGCTCTCCCCAAGAGCACCAAGCTCACTAAGTGAGCGCTATACTTACTCCCAGGGAACCAAGGCACAATGCTCTGCTCACTTTGTGAGCTGAGCACAATAGGAAGCCAAGAAACAAGGAAAGGAAAAACAATGCTCAGCTCACCAAGTGAGAATTGTCGAAAGCATTGAAGAAATAATTCAAAGAAAACAAGTTGCAAGTGGATGCTGCAAGACTTGAACCCATGACCAAGGGGGATGAGGGAGGCGCTAGTCACAAGGAAAAATAAGCCAAAAATGGCCAAATGCATCTCCCAAGGTTCGAACCCCACACCTTGAGGAAGCAAGGAAGCAAGGCAATCAAAGAAATGGGTAGCGCATGCTTCCCATGGGTTTCGAACAAAGGACCTCCCCTTGGAAGAGCCAATGCTCAGCTCACTTAGTGAGCAGAGCGCTATTCTTGGTGCAAGGGGGCATATCTCGGCACGGCCAGGAAGGAATGGAGCGCGCATGACACGGTCCAAGGGCAGCGCACAAATTGGCACCAAGGCACCAATGCTCATCTCACTTTGTAAGCTGAGCATTCCCCTGATGCATTGCACGTTACCAGGGAATCAACACAAGGCCTCAATGCTCAGCTCAACTTGTGAGTTGAGCATCCTCTTGGAACCACATTCTTCATGGGCTGAAAAATCAATCGAAAATCCAATTAAATTCAAATCTTCACCAAATCAAAAGCCCATCCAAATTCCAAAATCCAAGAATAGAAAGTGTATAAATAAGAGCTAGTTTGATGTAATTAGTACCTTCTTTTACAAACCTCTAGACTTCACTTTAAATTTTCCTTTTTAGTTTTCATTTTGATTTTTGAGCTGTAACTTTTGAATTAAGATCTTGGAGAATTGGGAAGGAGAATTGATCTCTCTTCTTCCTTGTTCTTACTTGAGCACTCTCTACTTTTCTTACTTTTGATCTTGGGTGAAGAATTGAAGAACTTCTATTTCAATCTCACCTTGAGATCTCCTCTTTAATTTTCTGCATAATTGAATTTTACTTTATGTTCACTGCTTCTTCTTCTGTTATTTCTGCAATTTGCTTTCCTTTATTTCTTTTGCAATTGTTCTTGTTGGATCAAGGAAGGATTTGAGATATAGACTTGTTATCTAGTCTCTTCCACTCCTGAGATCTTCAACCACTTTTAATTTGCTACAAATTAAGTATCACTTATTTTTTTGTTCTTAAATGTTCAAGGCATTTTACTCTTCTGTTTGAGATCTACTTCACTGCAATTAAATTTTCTTTTTTATGTTTAATGCAATTTACTTGTTCTTGTTTAATTTCTGCAATCCCAACTCCCAATCCCTTTTACAATTCAAGTAATTTACATTTCTTGCACTTTAAGCTTCAGCCATTTACATTTCTTGCAATCTACGTTTCTGCAATTCCATTTACTTGTTCTTTAAGATTCAGCTTCTTTGTTTCATTTGCTCTTTAATTTACTGCAATTTCCCTTCTCCCTTTACATTCCAAGCAATTTAGCTTCTGTTAATGATAAACCACTCAACCAATACTTGATTCGCTTGACTAAATCAACCACTAAACTAAAATTGCTCAATCCTTCAATCCCTGTGGGATCAACCTCACTCATGTGAGTTATATTACTTGATGTGACCTGGTGCACTTGCCAGTGAGTTTTGTGTCGGATCGTTTTATGCAGATCAAAAGTAGCCCATTCATTACTTGCTGTCAAAACAAACAATGTTTCCTTAAGGGTCCACTAAGGTTGCTGTTATAATGTCTTACTTTTTGATCACTTCCCTTGTTAGCTTTTCTTCTTTCTTTTGCATAAAGAGCTTATTACTTCTTAAAGACTTGGTGGCAAATGTTGCAGTGGCCTTTGGCTTAATTTCACTCAACATTTCTTCACCATAGACACATGGCTCACTCTTTCTTCCTAGGATCATTGATGCCCAGCATCTCTTTGGATAACTAAATGTTTTGTAGCTAGGTTTCTCTTTATTGTGGACTTTCAATTGGCAATCCCAAATCAATTGATCTAAGTTGCCAAGTTTTAAAATACTCCTTAGAACTTACTTGTCCAAGTATATCCTAGTACATAAACACCACAGGCATATGTCCTAAGGTCCAAGCTATTGGTGTCTAGCCTTATTGTTTTTTTCTTTGCCAACTTTTGGCTTTTCTTCTTCTTTTTTTCTTTCTGTTTTGGTTTATTTTCAAGGGACTTTCAATAATTGAGAAATAATAGCAACAAACTAGCTTAGGCTTCAAGTAACAAGTCATTTTGCAGCATTTATTCTATGAGCTAACAATTTAATCAAACACATACCACCACTAACTCCCATTCTAACTTTTGCAACATTGAACAATTACTTTTCTAAATCAAATATCTCTCTTTTATTCAAACAACAAGGGAAAACAAAGCACAATATTCAAGCTAATGAGTGATGACAATTGTTATGCAAATTGCTTATTCTTGACTATCTATTAATGAAAACAAAAGAAGTAATTGAACATAAAGTATTTGGAGGCATGTCATGTTTCAGACATGCATCTTCCTTATTTAAATAATAGTAAGAAGAAGCTTTACCACCTTTATTTGTCAGGCATTTCCATTCTTTTGGATTTACTGGATTCCCCCTTCTTCTTCTTTCTTTTCTGTGTATAATCTTGAGCTTCTTCACGAGGACATCTTCTATCCCAAACAGAATCTGTGAGACCTGAAAGCCCAACTTCCTCTAATATTTGAAGTGTTACATGTGTATAATGATGAGACTTTGCTGCCTGCCGGTCTCTCAGTTCTTGGCACTGCTCAAATGATTTGATCTGTGGATTCAGTGTTGGCATGCTCTGGGTTAAATACTCCAACCTTGCTTGCATATCCTCATTACACTCAGATTGTTGCACATATCTAACCTCTCCAATAGTGTGATGAATGTTCTTCCATTGATATAGGTTGTGAGTATACTCCCCATATTTGGCTTGGGTCAGGAACATCTTACTATATGCCTCTTGAAGTCCTGTTGTTAGTTCCCTTTGTCCCTCAAGAATCTTGGCTTGAAATTCTTATTGTTGGGCCATTGATTGTTGCTGCCAGCTCTCCATTATTTCCTCCATTCTGTGCTGACAAGCTTCATTCTGCTCCCTGTCTCTCAGGTATTGCTCTTGTGCTATCATATTTTGCTGTGATATTTCCTCAAGAGTTCTTTGTAGTTGACTCATATTTATGACACTATGAGTTTGGTTGTGGTTGTCTCCCCATCTGAGGTTGGGATGGTTTTTCCAAGAGGGATTGTAAGTATCACCATAGACTTTATTTGATCCAGAATTTTGGTTGTGCATGTACTGGACTTGTTCTTGCTGTTGCTCCTCTTGAATTTCTTCATTTTGCCCCAAGTGGTTGATGGTTGGCTCGTGTTGACTGCTGCAACTTGGAGATTGTCAATCCTCTTGGCCATTTGCTCAAATTGTTGTTGAATCTGCTGTTGCATCATTTTGTTTTGAGCTAGGATTGAATCCACTCCTTCCAACTCCATCACTCCTTTCCTTTGTGATGGTTGACGTTGCCTTTGGTGAGCAAAGAAGTACTGGTTGTTGGCCACCATATCAATGAGATTCTGGGCTTCCTCTGCAGTTTTCATGAGTTGCAAAGAGCCTCCAGCTGAGTGATCCAATGCTTCCTAGGATTTCAATGTTAAGCCTTCATAAAAATTCTGCAACTTATCCCACTCAGTGAACATTTCAGGAGGACACTTCCTGATTAGAGCTTTGTATCTCTCCCATGCCTCATATATGGGTTCAGCCTCCATTTGTGTGAATGTTTGTACCTCAGTCTTCAACCTAATAATCCTTTGAGGTGGGTAGAATTTGGCAAGAAACTTGGTTACCAAATCATCCCAATTGTTGATGCTGTCTCTTAGGAAGGATTCCAACCATTGAGTGGCTTTGTCTCTGAGAGAGAATGGAAAGAGCAGTAGCTTGTAGCTGTCAGGAGGCACACCATTGGTTTTGATAGTATCACAGAACCTCAAGAAGGTTGACAAGTGGGTAGACAAGTGTTGATTGGGGTCTTCAAGTGGTCCTCCTCCATAAGAGCAATTATTTTGAACTAGAGTGATAAGTTGTGGTTTTAGTTCAAAATTGTTTGCATTGACATTTGGAGTTAAGATGCTGCTTCCACAATGTCTGGGATTCGCAAATGTGTAGGAGGCTAAAACTCTCCTCTGTGGTGGATTGTTGTTGTTGTTGGCTGTTCCTCCTGGTGGATTGGTTGAATGTTCCTCCATGTCTTGAAATTCTTCTTCTGACTCCTCCTCTCCCACAATGTTTTTCCCTCTTTCAGCTCTTTTTAATCTCCTGAGGGTTCGTTCGTCTTGTTCATGAAAGGTGGGTGTAACTCTTCTTGTATCTGTCATATAAACAAAACATAAGAAACACACAAAACCAGTGACACTTCAATCTATTGCTAGAGTGAAGTTTTAGTTAGCTTAAGCAAAAATTCAAATAGTTAGTGGGTCAATCAAAAATTAAAGAAACAGAAAAGAAAAAGTGCTTGATCTAGACCTCCACTTCACTTTATCATTGTCAATCTATTTCAATCCCTGGCAATGGCGCCAAAAACTTGATGTGTGGAAAACGATCCAACACAAA
>NC_029776.3:61768462-61769485 GCF_000817695.3 Arachis duranensis | reverse complement strand
GTGAAGTCGATCCCACAGGGATTGAAGGATTGAGCAATTTTAGTTTAGTGGTTGATTTAGTCAAGCGAATCAAGTATTGGTTGAGTGGTTTATCATTAACAGAAGCTAAATTGCTTGGAATGTAAAGGGAGAAGGGAAATTGTAGTAAATTAAAGAGCAAATAAAACAAAGAAGCTGAATCTTAAAGAACAAGTAAATGGAATTGCAGAAACTTAGATTGCAAGAAATGTAAATGGCTGAAGCTTAAAGTGCAAGAAATGTAAATTACTTGAATTGTAAAAGGGATTGGGAGTTGGGATTGCAGAAATTAAACAAGAACAAGTAAATTGCATTAAACATAAAAGAGAAAATTTAATTGCAGTGAAGTAGATCTCAAACAGAAGAGTAAAATGCCTTGAACATTTAAGAACAGGAAAGCAATGCTTAATTTGCAGCAAATTAAAAGTGGTTGAAGATCTCAGGAGTGGAAGAGACTAGATAACAAGTCTAGATCTCAAATCCTTCCTTGATCCAACAAGAACAATTGCAAAAGAAATAAAGGAAAGCAAATTGCAGAAATAGCAAAAGAAGAAGCAATGAACAGAAAGTAAAATTCAATTATGCAGAAAATTAAAGAGGAGATCTCAAGGTGAGATTGAAACAGAAGTTCTTCAATTCTTCACCCAAGATCAAAAGTAAGAAAAGTAAAGAGTGCTCAAGCAAGAACAAGGAAGAAGAGAGATCAATTCTCCTTCCCAATTCTCCAAGATCTCAATTCAAAAGTTACAACTCAAAAATCAAAATGAAAACTAAAAGGAAAATTCAAAGTGAAGTCTAGAGGTCCTAATTACATCAAACTAGCTCCTATTTATACACTTTTTTTCTTGCATTTTGGAATTTGGATGGGCTTTTGATTTGGTGAAGAAATGAATTAATTTGGATTATTAATTCAATTTTCAGCCCATGAAGAATGTGGTTCCAGGAGGATGCTCAGCTCACAAGTTGAGCTGAGCATTGAGGCCTTGTGTGGATTCCATTGTAACG
>NC_029776.3:61753556-61768367 GCF_000817695.3 Arachis duranensis | reverse complement strand
AACCTTGGGGAATGCATTTGGCCATTTTTGGTTTTTTTTTCCTTGTGAGTAGCGCCTCCCTCATCCCCCTTGGTCATGGGTTCAAGTCTTGGAGCATGCACTTGCAACTTGTTTTCTTTGAATTATTTCTTCAATGCTTTCGACAATGCTCACTTGGTGAGCTTATCATTGTTTTTCTTTTCTTTGTTTCTTGGCTTCCTATTGTGCTCAACACACAAAGTGAGTAGAGCATTGTGCCTTGGTTCCCTGGGAGTAAGTATAGCGCTCACTTAGTGAGCTTGGTGCTCTTGGGGAGAGCTTCATGGTTTGTTGCGCCACACTCCCTCCTTTCTTGGCCACACTTTTCCTTCCTTGAGCCACACTTCTTAGGCCACGCTTTCTTCTTTTTTTCTTTTCTTCACCTACAATTAATCAAAATAACCAATCAAAGTATCACCAAATTCACAAGGTTTATAAATCATTAAAACTCATCTGTGATTTAGCCTTGACTCTAAGTGTCATGTCTCAAAGCGGCTCTTTAGATAAGCTTTCAATCAATACTCCTAAACCAGTTGGTTTTAAGGTATTAGGTGTTAAAGCACCCCTAAGGATTTACTTACTCAAGCCTCTCTCTTTGACACAATTCGACCACAAGTATTTACTAGGATAACAACTCTTTGAGTTTTTGCTTCTTCTTTCTTTTCTGCCTAGTAATTGATGTTCAGATCCTTGGGCACTGTTCTTTTTGTTTTTATGTTTTATGTATTTTCTTTTGATTGCTGCTTCTTGGATCAAAAAATATTTGAGAATTTCCACAATACTTCTTTGAACTCTATGTCCTGCCTCTGAGCTCCTATGCAAGTTTTCATAAGCATGCAACCTCAATGCATAATCATACAACTAGAACCACCACTTCTCCTAATCTTTTACTTGCCTCAAAATTGTTTAATTCCTCAATCCTTCTTTTCAAAGAACTGTCATGTGATGCCTTCTTGAGAAATTGAGTGCAAGCAAGTTTGGAGAGTATAGGGTTGTGATTATTCAAGCATCTCAATTATTGAGTTACAGAAAACTATACTATGCAGACAGACAGGGGTGCAAAATCACTTTCAATCACAGCAATATCTGATGTAAAATGATCACTTAATAATACAACCTTTTGGAGTTTACTTGCTTTCCTCGTCCTCATCATCATCATTGCTGGTCTTCACATTCCTCTTTCCTCTCTTTGATTAATGATGCTTAATTTTTTTCAAAAGCTTGTATGATGCTCTGTAGTGATATTAAAAGTTGCTTGTTCCCCAAGCACTTGAAAAAAAAATGGTTAGCATGCATTAATTATTTGTGGGCTTTTGAACTTACTTTGGTGTGGGAACACCAAACTTAGTACCTTGCCAGTGGTTTTCATGCATCAAACTAACCATATGTGAACTCTTTCTTTCTTTGCTAAAAGTAACAAAACTGAAAACTAGGAAATAGCAAAATAGTTAACTAGTTTAACTAAATGCTTGAAGCTAGCATTATGCAGGAGGTGAGAATATGTTTCATGATGAGATTTTGGTGGAACACCAAACTTAGAATACTTCATTCTCCCTTATATTGTTTTGGTGTACAACACCAAACTTAGCTTCTTGCAATATATATAAAGCTAATTGACCTTCTTATTAAAATAGTTATGAGAGGAAAACTACCTCAGGTTGGGTTGCCTCCCGACAAGCGCTTCTTTATTGTCACTAGCTTGACATCCTCCATTCTGTTGATCATGGAAGTTAAAAATCATGTTGCCTTTGGTCTACTCCTCTCACTATGGGCTTCCTTTCCTCTGTTTCATCATGTGGAATTTTTCTGTGATGTTTTTCTTTGATGATTGATTCCTTTTTCATAGCCCTCTCACTCAATTTTGCAAGGTGTTTAGCCAGTTATTGCATTTGCTCCTCAATTCTTTTAATTGAGGCTTCCTGGTTTTTCATTGTCACCTCTTGGTATTTCATCATTCTCTCTATTA
Organism: Arachis duranensis; assembly: GCF_000817695.3. Lineage (NCBI taxonomy): Eukaryota > Viridiplantae > Streptophyta > Magnoliopsida > Fabales > Fabaceae > Arachis > Arachis duranensis. The sequence goes on along the minus strand of NC_029776.3, from coordinate 61,766,383 downwards.
AAATCTCCAAGTTGGTGATCCTCTGAGAGTCTTGTGTGATTGGTGGGTTGTGGGGTGTTGGAGAGGTATTCTGTTGGTTTTGTGAGTTGTTATGAGACTGAGGGTGCATGAATTTGCCATGGTTGAAGCTTCTTAGTTCTTGATGTTGGTACTCCCCCATTCTTAGATAAGAATGTGGCTTCCATGGTGGAAATTGTGCATTCACTGTAGCAGAATGTAGACAATCAATTTTTCTAGCTATCAGCTCCAGTTGTTGCCAAGTTTGATGGTATAGTTGCTTGTTTTGATTCATGACTGCCTTCACTCCTTCAAGATTCATCACTTCCTTTTCTGAAATTGCCTTCTGTGGTTTCTCAAACGAGTGTCGATTGTTGACTCCTTTGTCATTGAAAATTGCAATTCCTTGGGTTGTTGTTGCTTTGAGTAGGCCATCTGAGAAGTGATCCGCAGCTTCTCTTGTTTCTGGGGTTAATCCTTCATAGGAAGCTTGGAGACCCAATTTGTCACTTGCTTTCTTGTATCTTTCCCATGCTTTGAAGAGTGGTTCTTCCCCTCCTTGTATGAATGGATGTATTCCCTCTTTCAGATCGATGGTTTGTTGGGATGAGGAGAATTTGGCTAAAAACTTGGCAACCAAATCGTTCCAACTAGTGATACTTCCTTGGGGAAAAGTTTCAAGCCATTGTGCAGCTTCATCCCTTAGTGAGAAGGGGAATAACAAGAGCTTATAGGTGTCATGATCTATATCATCGGGTTTGTCAGCACCGTAAGTCTTCAGAAAAGTGGATATGTGCTACTTAGGATCCTCTAATGGATTTCCGCCATAAAAGCAATTGTTCTTGATTAGTGTAATGAGTTGCGGCTTCATGTCGTGATGTTCTTCTCTCTCAAAGACTCCTTCTTCAATGATAGCCTTCCCTCTGGCTTCTCTTCTTTCCTGTGACATACAAATCAACACAAGGAACACATAGTGGTACTTTTGAAAATTGGGTGTAGTTAGTTGAGACAAGATCTCAAACAGTTAGTGTGTTAATAGAGGCAAATCTTCAAACAGTTAGTGGGTTAATTAAAACTTAAAGAAACAGAAAAGAAAAAGTGCTTGATCTAGACCTCCACTTCACTTTATCATTATCAATCTATTTCAATCCCCGGCAACGGCGCCGAAAACTTGATGTGCGGAAAACGATCCGACACAAAACTCACCGGCAAGTGCACCGGGTCGCATCAAGTAGTAAAACTCACTTAGAGTGAGGTCGATCCCACAAGGATTGAAGGATTGAGCAATTTTAGTTTAGTGGTTGATTTAGTCAAGCGAATCAAGTATTGGTTGAGTGGTTTATCATTAACAGAAGCTAAATTGCTTGGAATGTAAAAGGAGCAGGAAATATTGCAGTAAATCAAAGAGCAAGAAAGTAAAGAGGCTGAATCTTAAAGTGCAAGTAATGTAAATTGCAGAAGCTTAGATTGCAAGTAATGTAAATAGCTGAAGCTTAAAGTGCAAGAAATGTAAATTACTTGAATTGTAAAAGGGATTGGGAGTTGGGATTGCAGAAATTAAACAAGAACAAGTAAATTGCATTAAACATAAAAGAGAAAATTGGATTGCAGTGAAGTAGATCTCAAACAGAAGAGTAAAATGCCTTGAAAAATTTAGAACAGGAAAGCAATGCTTAATTTGCAGCAAATTAAAAGTGGTTGAAGATCTCAGGAGTGGAAGAGACTAGATAACAAGTCTAGATCTCAAATCCTTCCTTGATCCAACAAGAACAATTGCAAAAGAAATAAAGGGAAGCGAATTGCAGAAATAGCAGAAGAAGAAGCAATGAATAGAAAGTAAAATTCAATTATGCAGAAAATTAAAGAAGAGATCTCAAGGTGAGATTGAAACAGAAGTTCTTCAATTCTCACCCAAGATCAAAAGCAAGAAAAGTAAAGAGTGCTCAAGCAAGAACAAGGAAGAAGAGAGATCAATTCTCCTTCCCAATTCTCTAAGATCTAAATTCCAAAGTTAAAGCTCAAAAATCAAAATGAAAGCTAAAAGGAAAATTCAAAGTGAAGTCTAGCCGTCCTAATTACATCAAACTAGCTCCTATTTATACACTTTCTATTCTTGGATTTTGGAATTTGGATGGGCTTTTGATTTGGTGAAGAAATGAATTAAGTTGGATTTTTAATTCAATTTTCAGCCCATGAAGAATGTGGTTACAGGAGGATGCTCAGCTCACAAGTTGAGCTGAGCATTGAGGCCTTGTGTGGATTCCCTTGTAACGTGCAATGCATCAGGGGAATGCTCAGCTCAACTTGTGAGCTGAGCATTGGTGCCTTGGTGCATGTCTTGTGATGCTGGACCGTGCCAAATTTGTTGCGCGCTCCACTCCCCTGGCCCGTGCCAAGATGTGCTTGCGTGATGCCCATGAAGTAGTGCTCTGCTCACTAAGTGAGCTGAGCATTGCCTCTTCCAAGGGAAGGTCCTTGGTTCGAAACCCATGGGAAGCATGCGCTGAAGCTTTTCCTTGGTTTTCTTGTGGTGCCTTGCTCCTTGCTTCCTCAAGGTGCTGAGTTCGAACCTTGGGGAATGCATTTGGCCATTTTTGGTTTATTTTTCCTTGTGAGTAGCGCCTCCCTCATCCCCCTTGGTCATGGGTTCAAGTCTTGGAGCATGCACTTGCAACTTGTTTTCTTTGAATTATTTCTTCAATGCTTTCGACAATGCTCACTTGGTGAGCTGATCATTGTTTTTCCTTTCCTTGTTTCTTGGCTTCCTATTGTGCTCAGCTCACAAAGTGAACAGAGCATTGTGCCTTGGTTCCCTGGGAGTAAGTATAGCGCTCACTTAGTGAGCTTGGTGCTCTTGGGGAGAGCTTCATGGTTTGTTGCGCCACACTCCCTCCTTTTTTGGCCACACTTTTTCTTACTTGAGCCACACTTCTTAGGCCACGCTTTCTTCTTTTCTTCTTTTCTTCACCTACAATTAATCAAAACAACCAATCAAAGTATCATTAAATTCACAAGGTTTATAAATCATTAAAACTCAATTAAATTTAGCCTAAACCTCATGATTTAGCATCAATTATATGGTGGTTGTTTGATTCAAAGAAGTTATGCATTTCCATTCCAAATCACTTACTTAGAATGCAAGAAAGTGCATAAAACCTAATGAAAATAAAGAAAAAGACTAGTGAAACTAGGTTAAGATGACTTGTCATCAGGGAGCCGTAATGGCCTCTTCTTCGGCAGGCTCCTCCGATTTATTTTTCCGGATTTTTTTCCAGCTTTTTTTTCAGTTTTTTTTATACGTTGTTGTGACCCTTGTTCTTTAAATGACGCTATCCCGAGGAGGACACCTAAAGGGGAGCCGTAATGGCCTCATCTTCGGCAGGCTCCTCTGGTTTTTTTTTTCGGATTTATCCAGCATTTTTTTCCGTTTTTTTACGTTGGGCTGACCCTTAATCTTTAAATGACGCAATCCCGAGGAGGACACCAAAAGGGGAGCCGTAATGGCCTCATCTTCGGCAGGCTCCTCCGGTTTTATTTTCCGGATTTTTTTCCAGTTTTTTTTTTCTGACCCTTGTTCTTTAAATGACGCTATACAGAGGAGGACACCTAAAGGCGAGCCATGATAGCCTCATCTTTGGCAGGCTCATTCGATTTTTTTTCCCAATTTTTTTTACGTTGTTGTTACCCTTGTTCTTTAAATGACGCTATCCCGAGAAGGACACCTAAAACGGAGCCGTAATGGCCTCATCTTCAGTAGGATCCTCCGTTTTTTTTCCGGATTTTTTTCCATCATTTTTTCCATTTTTTTACGTTGTGCTGACCCTTGATCTTTAAATGACGCAATCCGGAGGAGGACAACTAAAGGTGAGCCGTAATGGCCTCATCTTTGGCAGGCTCCTGCAATTTTTTTTCCCGATTTTTTTCAGTTTTTTTTCCGATTTTCTTTTTACGTTGTGCTGACCCTTGTTCTTTAAATGACGCTATACCGAGGAGGACACCTAAAAAGGAGCCATGATGGCCTCATCCTCGGCAGGCTCCTCCGGTTTTTTTCTTCCAGATTTTTTTCCAGCTTTTTTTTTACGTTGTGCTGACCCTTGTTCTTTAAATGACGCTATCCAGAGGAGGACACTTAAAGGCAAGCCGTATTGGCCTCATCTTCGGCAGGCTCCTCCGGTTTTTTTTTCCCGGTTATTTTTCCATTTTTTTTACGTTGTGCTTACCCTTGTTCTTTAAATGACACAATCACGAGGAGGACACCTAAAGGCGAGCCGTAATTGCCTCATCTTCTGAAGGCTCCACCATTTTTTTAGGGTGTGTTGACCCTTGTTTTTTAAGTGACGCTATCCCGAGGAGGACACCTAAAGGCGAGCCGTAATGGCCTCATCTTCGGCAGGCTCCTCCGTTTTTTTTCTTTTTTTTTTTACGTTGTGCTGACCATTGTTCTTTAAACGATGCTATCCCGAGAAGGACACCTATAGGTGAGCCGTAATGGCCTCATTTTCGGAAGGCTTCTCCGGTTTTTTTCGGTTTTTTTCCAGTTTTTTTTCGTTGTGCGGACCCTTGTTCTTTAAATGACACTATCCCGAGGAGGACACCTAAAGGTGAGCCGTAATGGCCTCATCTTCGGCAAGTTCCTCCGGTATTTTCCAGCTATTTTTTCCTTTTTTTTTACGTTGTGCTGACCCTTGTTCTTTAAATGACGCTATCCAGAGGAGGACACCTAAAGGCAAGCCGTAATGGCCTCATCTTCGGCAGGCTCCTCCGATTTTTTTTTTACGTTGTGCTCACCCTTGTTAACGTTGTGCTCACCCTTGTTCTTTATATGATGCTATCTAGAGGAGGATTCCTAAAGGCGAGCCGTAATGACCAGATCTTAGGCAGGCTCCTCCTGTTTTCTTTCGTTTTTTTCCTTTTTTTTACGTTGTGCTTACCCTTGTTCTTTAAATGACGCTATCCAGAGGAGGACACCTAAAGGTGAGCCGTAATGGTCTCATCTTCGGCAGGCTCCTCTGATTTTTTTCCGATTTTTTTTACGTTGTGCTGACCCTTATTCTTTAAATGACGCTATCTCGAGGAGGACATCTAAAGGGAGCCGTAATGGCCTCATCTTCGGCAGGCTCCTCCGTTTTTTTTTTCGGATTTTTTTCCAGCTTTTTTTCATTTTCTTTACGTTGTGCTGACCCTTGTTCTTTAAATGACGCTATCCAGAGGAGGACACCTAAAGGTGAGCCGTAATGGCCTCATCTTCAGTAGGTTCCTCCGTTTTTTTTCGGATTTTTTTTCCAGCTTCTTTTTTTTTTCAATTTTTTTTTGTTCTGACCCTTGTTCTTTAAATGATGCTATACAAAGGAAGACATCTAAAGGCTAGCCGTAATGGCCTCATCCTCGGCAGGCTCATCCGATTTTTTCGATTTTTTTTACGTTGTGCTGAACCTTGTTCTTTAAATGACACTACCCCGAGGAGGACACCTAAAGGGGGAGCCATAATGGCCTCATCTTCGGCAGGCTCCTCTGGTTTTTTTTTTCGGATTTTTCCAGCATTTTTTCCGTTTTTTTTTACATTGTGCTGACCCTTAATCTTTAAATGACGCTATCCCGAGGAGGACACCAAAAGGGGAGCCGTAATGGCCTCATCTTTGGCAGGCTCCTCGGGTTTTATTTTCCAGATTTTTTTCCAGATTTTTTTTCCAGTTTTTTTTTCTGACCCTTGTTCTTTAAATGACGCTATACAGAGGAGCACACCTAAAGGCGAGCCGTGATAGCCTCGTCTTTGGCAGGCTCATTCGATTTTTTTTCCCAATTTTTTTTACGCTGTTGTTACCCTTGTTCTTTAAATGACGCTATCCCGAGGAGGACACCTAAAAGGGAGACGTAATGGCCTCATCTTCAGTAGGATCCTCCGTTTTTTTTCGTATTTTTTTCCAGCATTTTTTCCATTTTTTCACATTGTGCTGACCCTTGATCTTTAAATGACGCTATCCAGACGAGGACACCTAAAGGTTAGCCGTAATGGCCTCATCTTTGGCAGGCTCCTCCAATTTTTTTTCCCGATATTTTTCAATTTTTTTTTCCGATTTTTTTTTTACGTTGTGCTGACCCTTGTTCTTTAAATGACGCTATACCGAGGAGGACACCTAAAGGGGAGCCATGATGGCCTCATCCTCGGCAGGCTCCTCCGGTTTTTTTCTTCCAGATTTTTTTTCCAGCTTTTTTTTTACGTTGTGCTGACCCTTGTTCTTTAAATGACGCTATCCAGAGAAGGACACTTAAAGGCGAGCCGTATTGGCCTCATCTTCGGCAGGCTCCTCCGGTTTTTTTCCCGGTTATTTTTCCATTTTTTTTACGTTGTGCTGACCCTTGTTCTTTAAATGATGCTATCCAGAGGAGGACACCTAAAGGCAAGCCGTAATGGCCTCATCTTCGGCAGGCTCCTCCGATTTTTTTTTACGTTATGCTCACCCTTGTTCTTTATATGATGCTATCTAGAGGAGGATTCCTAAAGGCGAGCCGTAATGACTTGATCTTAGGCAGGCTCCTCCGGTTTTTTTTCCGTTTTTTTCCTTTTTTTTACGTTGTGCTTACCCTTGTTCTTTAAATGACGCTATCCAGAAGAGGACACCTAAAGGCGAGCCGTAATGGTCTCATCTTCGGCAGGCTCCTCTGATTTTTTTCCGATTTTTTTTTACGTTGTGCTGACCCTTATTCTTTAAATGACGCTATCTCGAGGAGGACACCTAAAGGGAGCCGTAATGGCCTCATCTTCGGCAGGCTCCTCCGGTTTTTTTTCGGATTTTTTTTCCAGCTTTTTTTTTCATTTTTTTTACGTTGTGCTGACCCTTGTTCTTTAAATGACGCTACCAGAGGAGGACACCTAAAGGCGAGCCGTAATGGCCTCATCTTCAGCAGGTTCCTTCATTTTTTTTCGGATTTTTTTTCCAGCTTCTTTTTTTTTTCAATTCTTTTTCTGTTCTGACCCTTGTTCTTTAAATGATGCTATACAGAGGAAGACACCTAAAGGCCAGCCGTAATGGCCTTATCTTCGGCAGGCTCATCCGATTTTTTCAATTTTTTTTACGTTGTGCTGAACCTTGTTCTTTAAATGACGCTACCCCGAGGAGAACACCTAAAGGGGAGCCATAATGGCCTCATCTTCGGCAGGCTCTTCTGGTTTTATTTTCTGGATTTTTTTCCAGCTTTTTTTTTCCAATTTTTTTTTGTTCTGACCCTTGTTCTTTAAATGACGCTATACAGAGGAGGACACCTAAAGGCGAGCCGTGATAGCCTCATCTTCGGCAGCCTCATCCGATTTTTTCCCGATTTTTTTTACGTTGTTGTTACCCTTATTCTTTAATTGACGCTATTCCGAGTAGGACACCTAAAAGGGAGCTGTAATGGCCTCATCTTCGGCAGGCTCCTCCGGTTTTTTTTTTTCCGGTTTTTTTCCAGCATTTTTTTTTTTCGGTTTTTTTCCAGCATTTTTTTCCATTTTTTTTACGTTGTGCTGACCCTTGATCTTTAAATGACGCTATCCAGAGGAGGACACCTAAATGTGAGCCGTAATGGCCTCATCTTCAACAGGCTCCTCTAATTTTTTTTCCCGATTTTTTTTCTTTTTTTCTGATTTTTTTTTACGTTGTGCTGACCCTTGTTCTTTAAATGACGATATCCCGAGGAGGACACCTAAAGGGGAGCCATAATGGCCGCATCTTCGGCAGGCTCCTCCAATTTTTTTCTTCCAGATTTTTTTCCAGCTTTTTTTTTTACGTTGTGCTGACCCTTGTTCTTTAAATGACGCTATCCAGAGGAGGACACCTAAAGGCGAGCCGTAATGGCCTCATCTTTGGCACGCTCCTCCGATTTTTTTTCCTGATTTTTTTTTAGTTTTTTTATTTACATTGTGCTCACCCTTGTTCTTTAAATGACGCTATCCAGAGGAGGACACTTAAAGGCGAGCCGTAATGGCCTTATCCTTGGCAGGTTCCTCCGGTTTTTTTTTCTGGTTATTTTTCTATTTTTTTACGTTGTGCTAACCCTTGTTTTTTAAATGACGCTATCCAGAGGAGGACACCTAAAGGCAAGCCATAATGGCCTCATCCTCGGCAGGCTCCTCCAAATTTTTTTTACGTTGTGCTCACCCTTGTTCTTTAAATGACGCTATCCAGAGGAGGATACCTAAAGGCGAGCCGTAATGGCCTCATCTTCGGCAGGCTCCTGATGAATTGATTTTTGACGGTTTAGAATTTCACGAATGAATTCTCGTTGCAAGTATAGTTTCTAAACCAACAATAATCCTTTCATACAAAAGATTGTTTGTCACAAGTAACGACCCCTAAAATTAATAACCGAAGTATTCAAACCTCGGGTCGTTCTCCCTAGGAATTGTAATAAAGTGTTTTGTTATTGGTTGTGAGTTATGTTTGGGGTTTTAATAAGAAACATGAAAGAAAAATGGCAAGAAAGTAAACTAAGGCCTAAAAAGGTCTTGGCAATGGTTGGTGGTCAAGGATCTCTATCCTAATCACTAACCACAATATGAGAATTGGAAAGGATAAATCTCATTAAATCATCCTCTAACTAGTAGTAAAGGAAAGTCAAATGAGCTATATCAATCCTAGTCCATAGAGTCAATGGATCCCAATCATCAATTACTTGGACATTAGTAACTCAAGAGTTCATAAGTTACCTTTCCAAGCCAAGAACATAAAACTCTACACTCAAGTTACCCTCTGAAGCCAAGAACATAAAATTCTACTCTAACATCCTTCCAAGCATTTTATCAAACACTTGGAAGGCACAAAAGAAAAGCATAGTAAATTGACAACAAGAATTAATTCTAACAACAATCAAATGTAAAGAATTAGCAACAACAATTAAAGGAAACAAGATCTACATGAATTACCTCTTATTGAATTGAAAGAAAATGGAAGAAACAATAGTAGATCTACAACAAAACATAAGAACAGCATAAAAGAGATTACACCAAAAGAATAGAAGAAGAGTGAATGTAACAACAAGGAATTGAGAAGATAGAAGTAGAAGAAGATGAATTAAAATCTAGATCTAAGAACTAAACCAAATCCTAATCCTAATCCTAGAGAGAAGAGAGAGCTTCTCTCTCTAACTCTAACTACTTCTAAAACTAAGCAATGACTAATGATTAAAGGTTAGTTGATTCCCCTTCAATCCTTGGCTTAAATAGCATCAGAAATGAGTTAGATTGGGCCCACAAAGCTTGAGAATTTGCTGGCCCATGGATTGCATTAAGTGAACCAGGTGGCACAACGACGCGTATGCGTACAGTGCGCGTACGCGTCACCATACGTGTAGCAACTATGGCAAATCTTATATCATTTTGAATCCCCGGATGTTAGCTTTCCAACCCAACTGGAACCGCATCATTTAGACCTCTGTAGCTCAAGTTATGGTCAATTATGTGCGAAGAGGTCGGCTTGACAACTTTTGTGATTCCTTCATTTCTTCATGAGTTCTCCATTTTTACTTGCTTTTCCTCCATTCCCTTGATCCAATCTTTGCCTCCTAAATCTGAAATTACTTAACAAACATATCAAGGCATCTAATGGAATCAAGGTAAATTACATTTAGCTATTTTAAGACCTAAAAACATGTTTTCACTCTTAAGCACAATTAAAGAAGAAGTTATAAAACCATGCTATTTCAATGGATAAATGTAGGTAAAAGGTCATAAAATCCCTTAAATCAAGCACAAGATAAACCCTACAAATGGGGTTTATCAACCTCCCCACACTTAAACCAAGCATGTCCTCATGCTAAAACCAAGAATGAAGTAAGGGTATGGCATTTATCCAATGAGAACTAACTAAATGCTATCTACCTATATGCAACTATCTAAATGAATGCAATTGCTTGGTCAAAATAAATCAATTCCCAAGAAGCATATATGCACAAGGGCTAAGGACTAGCAAGTCTAATCTACAATTGAATTGAGTTATTAAATATTTTTACAAACTTGCATGAAAAGTGATGATTGTAGGTGGAAACTGATGACAAGTCATCTTAGCTAGTTTCACTAGTCTTTTTCCTTTATTTTCAATAGATTTTATGCACTTTCTTGAGCCATAAGCAAGCCATTTGGGTAGAATTTCATGTTTCCTTTGATTCAATCAACCATGGATGAATTGATGCATTTTCATGAGTTTTTATGCCATAATTGCTTAACTTTCAAGAAGAAGAAGAACTCTCATGATTATAGCATAGCTTTGATGTTTTTGATTGATTGATGATAGGTGAAAAAAGCTTTGAAGAAGGTTAAAGAAAGAAGGAACGGCAAAGAGCAAGAAAGGACAAAAAGCCTGAGCTAAAGCTTGCCTCAAGCTGTAGCTCAAACGTGAGGAAGAGCTTAAGTTCACCCTGGAGGCATCAAAAGCTTGCGCCAACGTTTGCCTCAAGCTTGAGGTCAAACGTTTGCGCCATCAGAGCAAAATAAGAAAGACCAGGAAGCAAAAAGCTTGCGCCAACGTTTACCTCAAGGTTGAGGTCAAGCGTTGGCGCCACAAAAAGAACACCCAGGGAGCAAAAATCTTGCGCCAACATTTGCCTCAAGCTTTGAGTCAAATGTTGGCGCCACTCTAGCAAGAAAGGGTACTCTGTCTGAAGCCTTGAACAAGCCAACGTTTGTGCCAACGTTTTCCTCAAACGTTGGGCCAAACGTTGGCCAAGAGAGATGCATTGAAAGAGCCACGTTTGAGCTCATGTTTGACCTCAAACGTTGAGCCAAACATGGATGGCAGCAAAGAAAGGCAATCTGCTAAAAAAGCTTGAGCCAAAGCTTACTCTCAAGCTTTGACTCAAGCTTAAATGGTTCATGGCCCGGTTCATAAGTGGATTTCTTCCCAACACCAAGAGCAATCAACAGAGGCTTTTGTCAACCCAATTCCATCAAGGCCAAGGCCCAAATTCAAGGCTTGAAGATCATTTGAAGAAAGTGTATAAATAGCTTAGAATTTAAGTTTTTAGGGAGCTTTCCTTTTGGAGTTTTTCTTTTAGTTTTCCTGGGTAGTTTTGGAAAGCTTTTGGTTTTGAGTTATTTGGAGATTCTGAGTCTTGAGGAAGGAGAATTGAATTCTCCTCCTCTTAGTTTTCTTGTTTTCAATTTCATTTACACTTGTCTTGAGTTTTGGGTGTTGAGAATTGAAGGATTCTGTTTCAATCTCACCTTGAGAGCTCCCTCTGTTTTGATTTACTGCAACTTTTGGAAATTGAACTTTAAATTTACTTTTCTACATTGCTCTCTTCTTAAATTCTGTAATTGCTCTCTGAATTTGGATCTAGGAAGGCATTGAGATCTAGACTTAGTTATCTAGTCTCTTGGGTCCTGAGATCTGCCGGTTTCCACTTTCAATTCTTTTGTTGAATGCTTCTTCAAGTCAATTTACATTTTCTGTTTGAACCCTGCTGCAATTAAATTCATCTTTTACTTTCCTGCTTGTTGCAATTTACTTTTCTCTCATTTAGTTTCTGCAATCCCAATTCCTAATTCCTTTTATAATTCAAGTAATTTACATTTCTTGCACTTTAAGTTTTAGTCATTTACATTTCTTGCAATTTAAGTTTCTGCAATTTATATTACTTGCACTTTAAGATTCAGCTTCTTTACTTCCTGTTCTCTTTAATTTACTGCAATTTTCCCTCTCCCTTTTAAATTTCATGCAATTTAGCTTCTGCCGGATACAAATCACTCAAATCAACTCTTGTTCGCTCGACTAAATCAACCATTAAACTAAAATTGCTCAATCCTTCAATCCATGTGGGATCGACCTCACTCCCATGAGTTTTATTACTTGATGTGACCTGGTATACTTGACGGTGAGTTGTGTGTCGGATCGTTTTCCGCAAATTCCTGGAAACTTTCAAGAAGCTGGAAATCAATATTCCCTTGGCTGAGGCATTGGAGCAGATGCCATTATATGCCAAGTTCTTAAAGGAACTCATCAACAAGAAAAGAAGCTGGCTGGAGAAGGAGACTGTGCTTCTCACTGAAGAATGTAGTGCCGTGCTTCAAAAAAGAATCCCGCCAAAGCTTAATGATCCAGGGAGCTTTGTAGTTTCATGCACCATAGGCAACATGACCGTAGACAAAGCTCTTTGTGATCTTGGAGCCAGTGGTGGACGAAATTGTGATACAGGAGTTCCAGGCACTGTTAGAGAAGCTTTTTCTTTCCACAACTCCGTTCAACTTAACCAGCAAGTGTACTGGGTCATCCAAGTAATACCTTACATGAGTAAGGGTCGATCCCACAGAGATTGTTGGTATAAAGCAAGCTATGGTCACCTTGTAAATCTCAGTTAGGCGGATTAAATTGGTTTATGATGAGTTCGAAAATTAATAACAAATAGAAAATAAAAAGGGATAGAAATACTTATGTAAAGCAATAGTGGGAATTTCAGATAAGTGTGTGAAGATGCTATGCTCCTCTCGTATCTCTATTTTCTTATTACATTCATCCAATCCTTCCTACTCCTTTCCATGGCAAGCTGTATGTAGGGCATCACCGTTGTCAATGGCAACATCCCATCCTCTCAGTGAAAATGTTCCTATGCTCTGTCACAGCACGGCTAATCATCTGTCGGTTCTCAATCAGGTTGGAATAGAATCCCTTGATTCTTTTGCGCTTGTCATCACGCCCAGCCTTCAGGAGTTTGAAGCTCGTCACAGTCATTCAATCCCAGAATCCTACTCGGAATACCATAGACAAGGTTTAGACTTTCCGGATCCTCATGAAAGCCGCCATCTATCTAGCTTATACCACGAAGATTCTGTTGGGGAATCTAAGAGATATGCGCCCGGCCTA
>NC_029776.3:61749830-61752569 GCF_000817695.3 Arachis duranensis | reverse complement strand
AGAATGATTGGCTTCTCTAGGAACTTAGAATTTCGGATAGTGTTATTGATTTTCCTAGTTAAGCATGTTGATTCTTGAACACAGTAACTTTTATGAGTCTTGGCCGTGGCCCTAAGCATTTTGTTTTCCCGTATTACCACCGGATACAAAAATGCCACAAACACATGACTGGGTGAACCTTTTCAGATTGTGACTCAACTTTGCTAGAGTCCCCAGTTAGAGGTGTCCAGAGCTCTTAAGCACACTCTTTTTGCTTTGGATCACGACTTTAACCACTCAGTCTCAAGCTTTTCACTTGGACCTGCATGACACAAGCTCATGGTTAGGGACAGCTTGATTTAGCCGCTTAGGCCTGGATTTGATTTCCTTGGGCCCTCCTATCCATTGATGCTCAAAGCCTTGGATCCGTTTTACCCTTGCCTTTTGGTTTTAAGGGCTATTGGCTTTTCCTGCTTGCTTTTTCTTTTTCTTTCTATTTTTTTTGCCATTTTCTTTTGCAAGCTTTTTCTTTTTCACTGCTTTTTCTTGCTTCAAGAATCAATTTCATGATTTTTCAGATCATCAATAACATTTCTCTTTGTTCATCATTCTTTCAAGAGCCAACAATTTTAACACTCATAAACAACAATATCAAAAGACATATGCACTGTTCAATCATTCATTCAGAAAACAAAAAGTATTGTCACCACATCAATATAATTAAATTAAATTCAAGGATAAATTCAAAATTCATGTACTTCTTGTTCTTTTGAATTAAAACATTTTTCATTCAAGAGAGGTGAAGGATTAATAGATTTTATTCATAGCTTTAAGACATGGTTACTACATACTAATGATCATGAAGTAGAGACACAACATAGATAAATACAACATTAAAAACCGAAAAGCAGAAAGAAATAAGAACAAGGAATGAATCCACCTTTAGTGGCATCTTCTTCTTGAAGGACCAATGATGTTCTTAAGCTCTTCTATGTCCCTTCCTTGCCTTTGTTGCTCCTCCCTCATTGCTCTTTGATCTTCTCTTATTTCTTGGAGAATGATGGAGTGCTCATGATGTTCCACCCTTAATTGTTCAACATTGTGGCTCAAATCTTCTAAGGAAGTGTTGAGTTGTTCCCAATAATTGTTGGGAAGAAAGTGCATCCCTTGAGGCATCTCAGGGATTTCTTGATGATGAGCTTCCTCATGCATCTCTTGAGAACCGTGAGGGGTCTCTCTTGCTTGCTCCATCCTCTTCTTGGTGATGGGCTTATCCACTTCAATGGAGATGTCTCCTTCTATGATAACTCCAGCTGAGTAACATAGATGGCAAATAAGGTGAGGAAAAGCTAGCCTTGCCATGGTGGAGGACTTGTCGGCTATTTTGTAGATTTCATTGGAGATGACCTCATGAACTTCTACTTCCTCTCCAATCATGATGGTATGAATCATGATGGCCCGATCCACAGTAACTTCAAATCGGTTACTAGTAGGAATGATGGAGCGTTGAATGAACTCCAACCATCCTCTAGCCACAGGCTTGAGGTCCAGTCTTCTTAGTTGGACTGGCTTGCCTTTGGATTCTCTCTTCCATTGAGCTCCTTCCATACATATGTTCATTAGGACTTGGTCCAACCTTTGATTAAAGTTGACCCTTCTAGTGTAGGAGCGTTCATCTCCTTGCATCATGGGCAAGTGAAACGCCAACCTCACATTTTCCGGACTAAAATCTAAGTATTTCCCCCGAACCATTGTGAGATAATTCTTTGGATTCGGGTTCATACTTTGATCATGGTTCCTAGTGATCCATGCATTGGCATAGAATTCTTGAACCATTAAGATTTTGACTTGTTGCATGGGGTTTGTTAAGACTTCCCAACCTCTTCTTCGGATTTCATGTCGGATCTCCGGATACTCATTTTTCTTGAGCTTGAAAGGGACCTCAGGGATCACCTTCTTCTTTGCCACAACATCATAGAAGTGGTCTTGATGGCTTTTGGAGATGAATCTTTCCATCTCCCATGACTCGGAGGTGGAAGCTTTTGTCTTCCCTTTTCCTTTTCTAGAGGATTCTCCGGCCTTAGGTGCCATTGATGGTAATGGAAAAACAAAAAGCTTATGCTTTTACCACACCAAACTTAAAAGATTGCTCGCCCTCGAGCAATAGAAGAAAGAAGAGAAGAAGAAGAAGAAGAAGAAGAGAATATGGTAGAGAGGGAGAGATGTAGGTTCGGCCAAGGTGAAGAAGAGGGGGTTGTGTTGTGTGAAAATGAAGTAGAATGGAAGGGTATATATAGGGAGAGGGATTGAGGTGATTGGTGAAGAGTGTTGGGAAGTGTGACATGGGGAAATCATAAAATAGGATTAGGAGGTAAGGTGGGAATATAGTAGGTGGGGATCCTGTGGGGTCCACAGATCCTGAGGTGTCAAGGAATTCCATCCGTGCACCAAATAGGCATGTAAAATGCCTTTGCACACCATTCTGGCGTTTAAACGCCGTGTGGTGCACATTTTGGGCGTTCAACGCCCATGTAAAGCATGTTTCTGGTGTTGAACGCCAGTTTCATGCTTGTTACTGGCATTCAGCGCCAGCTTTTCTTCTCTAGGCACATTCCTGGCGCCAGAATGTTGCTTGTTTCTGGTGTTCAGCGCCAGGTTGATGCTCTGTTCTGGCGTTGAACGCCAGCCAGATGCTCCTTACTGGCGTTGAACGCCAGCCTGTGCTTCCTCCAGGGTGCGAATTTTTTTCTGCTGTTTTTG
>NC_029776.3:61747831-61748844 GCF_000817695.3 Arachis duranensis | reverse complement strand
TCCACCATTGTTAAAGCCTTGTTGAGGCTTTTGTTGATCCTTCCATGAGAAATTTGGATGATTTCTCCATGATGAGTTATAGGTGTTTCCATAAGGTTCACCCATGCAATTAACCTCTGCCATGGGAGGGTTCTCAGGATCATAAGCTTCTTCAGAAGCTGCCTCTTTAGTACTGTTGGATGCATGTTGCCATCCATTCAGACTTTGAGAGATCATGTTGACCTGTTGAGCCAACACTTTGTTTTGAGCCAATATGGCATTCAGAGCATCAATTTCAAGAACTCCTTTCTTCTGAGGTATCCCATTATTCACGGAATTCCTCTCAGAAGTGTACATGAATTGGTTGTTTGCAACCATGTCAATGAGTTCGTGAGCCTCTTCAGGCCAACCATGTCAATGAGTTCTTGAGCCTCTTCAGGCGTTTTCTTTAGGTGAATAGATCCACCTACAGAATGGTTCAATGACATTTTCGAAAATTCAGATAGACGATAATGGAATATATCTAATATGGTCCATTCTGGAAACATGTCAGATGGACATCTTTTGGTCAGCTGCTTGTATCTTTCCCAAGCTTCATAGAGGGATTCACCATCTTTTTGCTTGAAGGTTTGAACATCCACTCTCAGCTTGCTCAGCTTTTGTGGAGGAAAGAATTTATCCAAGAAGGCTGTGACCAGCTTATCCCAGGAGTCCAGGCTATCCTTAGGTTGTGAATCCAACCATATTCTAGCTCTGTCTCTTATAGCAAAAGGGAAAAGCACGAGTCTGTAGACTTCACGATCAACTCCATTCGTCTTTACAGTCTCACAGATCTGCAAGAACTCAGTTAAAAACTGATAAGGATCTTCAGATGGAAGTCCATAAAACTTGCAGTTTTGTTGCATTAAGGCAACTATCTGAGGTTTCAGCTCAAAATTATTGGCTCTAATGGCAGGAATGGAGATGTTTCTTCCATCAAATTTGGATGTTGGCTTTGTGAAGTCACCAAGCATTCTCCTTGCATTATTATTATT
>NC_029776.3:61746625-61747757 GCF_000817695.3 Arachis duranensis | reverse complement strand
TCCTTGTTCCTGCTCATATGAAAGAGAAGAAAACAAGAAAAGAAAGAGGAATCCTCTATGTCACAGTATAGAGCTTCCTTTATGTTAGTAGAAGGAGAAAGGGGGAAGAGAATGAAGAAGGGTGGGTTCGGATTTTTAGATGAAGAGAGGTGAAGAGAAGTGTTAGTAAATAAATAATTAAATAGAATAAGAAAAGAGATGAAGAATTTCGAAAATAATTTTAAAAAGGTGTTAGTAATTTTTTAAAATTAGAGATAAGATAAGATTAAAATTAAAATTTAAAACAATTAAAAAGAATTTTTGAAAAAGAGAGAAGTATTTTCGAAAATTAGAGAGGGATAGGTAGTTAGTTGGTTTTGAAAAAGATATGAAACAAACAAAAAGTTAGTTAGTTGATTGAAAAAGATATTAAAATCAAATTTGAAAAAGATAAGAAGATAAGAAGTTAGATAAGATATTTTGAAATCAAATTTTGAAAAAGATAAAATTTTTGAAAAAGATAAGATAAAAGATAAAAAGATTTAATTTTTAAAAAGACTTAACTAACAAGAAACTACAAGATAAAATTCTAGAACTTAAAGATTGAACCTTTCTTAACAAGAAAGTAACAAACTTCAAATTTTTGAACCAATCACATTAATTGTTAGCTAATTTTCGAAAATTAGATGTAAAGATAAGAAAGAGGTTTTGAAAATATTTTGAAAAAGATTTTTGAAGTTTTCGAAAAATAGAAAAAATGAAAAAGATATAATTTTTGAAAAAGATTTTGAAAAGATAAGATTTTTAAAATTGAAAATTTGACTTGACTTGTAAGAAACAACTAATTTTGAAAATTTTTTGACTAAGTCAACTCAAATTTTCGAAAATTTGGAGAGAAATAAGGAAAAGATATTTTTTGATTTTTGAATTTTGAATTATGAAAGAGAAAAACAACAAAAATATTCAATGCATGAAATTTTTAGATCAAAACAATGAATGCATGCAAGAATGCTATGAATGTCAAGATGAACACCAAGAACACTTTGAAGATCATGATGAACATCAAGAACATATTTTTGAAAAAATTTTTGATGCAAGGAAAACATGCAAGACACCAAACTTAGAAATCTTTAATGCATGGACTCTAACAAAC
>NC_029776.3:61746161-61746474 GCF_000817695.3 Arachis duranensis | reverse complement strand
GAAATCATCAAGATCAAACAAGAAGACTTGTCAAGAACAACTTGAAGATCATGAAGAACACTATGAATGCATGAGATTTTCGAAAAAATGCAAGAAAAATTTTAAAAGTATGCAATTGACACCAAACTTAAAATTAACACAAGACTCAAACAAGAAACACAAAATATTTTTGATTTTTATGATTTTCTAATTTTTTTGTATTTTTATTTTAATTTTTTCAAAAAACATGGTTAGAAAAACGAAAAAGAAAAGAAAAATTTTGAAAAAAGATTTTTGAAAAGAAAATTACCCAATCTGAGCAACAAGATGAACT
>NC_029776.3:61733509-61745916 GCF_000817695.3 Arachis duranensis | reverse complement strand
TCCCTTGATTCTTTTGCGCTTGTCATCACGCCCAGCCTTCAGGAGTTTGAAGCTCGTCACAGTCATTCAATCCCAAAATCCTATTCGGAATACCATAGACAAGGTTTAGACTTTCCATATCCTCATGAATGCCGCCATCTATCTAGCTTATACCACGATGATTCTGTTGGGGAATCTAAGAGATATGCGCCCGGCCTAGAGTAGAACGGAAGTGGTTGTCAGTCATGCGCGTTCATAGGTGAGAATGATGATGAGTGTCACAGAGCATCACATTCATCAAAGTTAAGTGTAACGTATATCTTGGAATAAGGATAGAAGAGAATTGAATAGAAAGTAATAATAATTGTATTGAAACTTGAGGTACAGCAGAGCTCCACACCCTTAATCTATGGTGTGCAGAAACTCCACTGTTGAAAATACATAAGTAAAAGATTCAGGCATGGCAGCCCCCTAAAATGTGATCAATAGCCTCTTAAGATGAAGAATAATACAAAACTGAGACCAAAGATGTAACGTGGTCAAAAGACAACTAATACACTAGTAAAAAGTCTTATTTATACTAAACTAGCTACTAGGGTTTACATGAGTAAGTAATTGATGCATAAATCCATTTCCGGGGCCCACTTGGTGTATGCTTGGGCTGAGCTTGATCTATCCACGAGCTGAGGGTTTTCTTGGAGTAGAACTCCAAGTTATAACGTGTTTTGGGCGTTCAACTCTAGATCATGATGTTTTTCTGGCGTTTAACTCCAGACAGCAGCATGTACTTAGCATTCAACGCCAAGTTACGTCATCAATTTCCGAATAAAGTATGGACTATTATATATTTCTGGAAAGCTCTGGATGTCTACTTTTCGACGCCGTTAAGAGCGTACCATTTGGAGTTCTGTAGCTCTAGAAAATCCATTTCGAGTGTAGGAAGGTCAGATTCCAACAGCATCAGCAGTCCTTTTGTCAGCCTTTTTCAGAGTTTTGCTCAAATCCCTCAATTTCAGCCAGAAATTACCTGAAATCATAGAAAAACACACAAACTCATAGTAAAGTCCAGAAATGTGAATTTAACATAAAAACTAATGAAAACATCCCTAAAAGTAGCTTGAACTTACTAAAAACTACCTAAAAACAATGCCAAAAAGCGTATAAATTATCCGCTCATCAGCCAGCATTAACTTAATGCCCTTATCCATGATGAGAAAGCTTGCCATAGAAGAACTCAAACCCACCAGGATGTCACTAGTCATGGCTGACAGATCAATCAAGACACCCAATGGAATTGTGAAAAACCTGTTGGTGAAGGTTAGGGAGTTTATCTTCCCTGCAGACTTTGTAATTTTGGACACCGAAGAAGAAGGAAACAATTCAATCATCTTGGGAAGGCCATTCTTAGCAACTGCAAGAGCCATTATTGATGTGGAAAAGGGAGAAATGATCTTCAGAGTACACAATGAACAAATGGTCATAAATGCCTTCAAGTCAATGCAGCACCCTCCTGAGCAAGAGGATTTCTTAAGGATGGACATGATAGAGAACCTGGTGGAGGAAATGTTATATGCCAATCATCATGAACAAGAAGAGGAAAATAGTCAAGAGACAACAAAAGAACAGGCAGCTGAAATTTCTACTGACCAAAAAACACAGCCAAGCAAGAAAGAAGAAGTGCAAAAACAAGAACTGAAGCCATTACCTACCTATCTCAAGTATGCATTCCTTGGCACATCAGAGAGTTTTCCAGTGATCATCAATTCGTCCCTAACAGGAAAGGAAGAAGAAAAACTTCTTGATGTACTCAAAGCCCACAAAGATGCACTAGGATGGACAATTGACGACCTGAAGGGTATCAGCCCAGCAGTGTGTATGCATAAGATCCTCTTGGAGGATAATTCCAACCCAGTAGTTCAACCTCAGAGGAGGCTAAATCCCACTATGATGGAAGTTATCCAGAAGGAAGTAATGAAGTTGTGGAATGCAGGAATAATTTATCCCATCTCTGATAGTTCATGGATAAGCCCAGTTCAAGTGGTACCAAAGAAGGGTGGGATGACAGTCATTGTTAATGAGAGGAATGAGCTCATCCCCACAAGAACTGTAACAGGATGGAGAATGTGCATTGACTATAGGAGGCTGAATGATGCAACCCGCAAAGACCATTTTCCTCTTCCCTTTATTGATTAGATGCTTGAAAGATTAGCTGGCCATGCTTATTATTGCTTCCTTGACGGCTACTTCGGGTATAATCAGATAGTGGTAGACCCAAAAGACCAGGAAAAGACCTCATTCACATGCCCATTTGGAGTCTTTGCTTATAGAAGAATGCCATTCGGGCTGTGCAATGCCCCAGCCACTTTTCAAAGGTGTATGCTTTCAATTTTTTAAGATATGGTCGAGAAGTTCTTAGAGGTCTTCATGGACGACTTTTCTGTTTTTGGTGATAATTTCAATGCTTGCCTACAACATCTAACTCTTGTCTTGAAACGGTGCCAAGAAACTAATTTGGTTTTGAACTGGGAAAAGTGTCATTTCATGGTACCTGAGGGGATTGTTCTTGGTCACAAAGTTTCAAGAAAAGCGATAGAGTTTGACAAGGCAAAGGTGGAAATCATAGAAAAACTCCCTCCACCAACTAATGTGAAATATATTAGAAGTTTCTTGGGGCATGCAGGATTTTATAGAAGGTTTATCAAGGATTTTTCTAAAATAGCCAAACCTTTGAGTAATTTGCTGATGATTGATAACCCTTTTGTTTTTGATGAAAATTGCCAGTATGCCTTTGAAACTTTAAAAAACAGACTCACAACAGCACCAATAATCACACCCCCTGATTGGGAGCTACCTTTTGAGCTCATGTGTGATGCAAGTGATATTGCAATTGGTGCTGTGCTTGGACAAAAAAAGGGGAAACTTGCATCAGGTCGTATATTATGCAAGTAAAGTGTTAAATGAAGCTCAAAAAAATTACAAACACAACAGAAAAGGAATTATTAGCTGTGGTTTATGCATTTGATAAGTTTAGATCATATTTGATAGGATCCAAAATTGTGGTCTATACTGATCATGCTGCCCTTAAGTATTTGATGTCAAAACAGGATGCTAAACCAAGACTTATCAGGTGGATATTGCTCTTACAAGAATTTGACATTGAAATAAAGGACAGGAAGGGCACCAAAAATCAAGTTGCTGATCATTTATCAAGGCTACCACAAGAAACAATTCAAGAAGCCTCTTAACCTGTGAATGAAAGCTTTCCAGATGAACATCTTCTGCAAATCCAACAAATACCTTGATTTGCAGATATAGCAAACTACAAAGTCGGAAGGAAGATTCCCAAGGAATTTACCAAACAGCAAATAAAGAAGCTAATCAA
The DNA here is from genome assembly GCF_000817695.3 of Arachis duranensis. Lineage (NCBI taxonomy): Eukaryota > Viridiplantae > Streptophyta > Magnoliopsida > Fabales > Fabaceae > Arachis > Arachis duranensis. The sequence goes on along the minus strand of NC_029776.3, from coordinate 61,742,555 downwards.
CAAAGCAAGGAAGTTTCTATGGGATGAACCATTTTTATTCAGGAGATGTGCGGATGGAATAATAACGAAGTGTGTCCCTGAGAGTGAGATAAGCCATATCCTGTGGCATTGTCATGGGTTAGCCTATGGAGGGCATTTTGGACCTAACAGAACAGCGGCAAAAGTACTCCAAAGCGGGTTTTATTGGCCAACCATCTTCAAGGATGCTAGAGAATTTGTTCATCAATGTACTGAATGCCAAAAAGCTGGAGGATTGACTAAAAGAAATGAAATGCCTCAGAATTACATTTTAGAAGTAGAGCTTTTTAACCTTTGGGGTGTTGATTTTATGGGACCATTCCCTCCCTCTTACTCCTTCAGATACATCTTGGTAGCAGTGGAGTATATTTCCAAATGGGTGGAAGCAATAGCCACCACAACATGTGATGTACCAATTGTCCTTCAATTCCTAAAGAAGCATATATTCACAAGGTATGGAGTACCTAAGGGTCTGGTGAGTGATGGTGGAGGACATTTCTGCAGTAGACAAATAGAGAAGCTACTTCACAAGTATGGGGTGGTGCACAAAATAGCTACACCCTATCATCCGCAGACCAGTGGGCAGGCAGAGCTTGCAAATCGAGAGTTGAAAAAAATTCTGGAAAAGACAGTTGGAGCCACCAGAAAGGATTGGGCAAGAAAACTAGAAGATGCACTATGGGCATATAGGACAGCATTCAAGACATCCATCGGGAAGTCTCCCTTCCAGTTGGTGTATGGAAAATCTTGTCACCTCCCGATTGAACTTGAACATAAAGCTTTTTGGGCTACAAAACTCCTCAACCTTGATTCTCAAGCTGCAGGAGAAAGAAGACTATTACAATTAAATGAGTTGGATGAATTCAGGTTGGAAGCTTATGAAAACGCTAAAATATACAAGGAGAGAGCCAAGAGGTGGCATGATAAGAAATCGTGAGGAAAGAATTTAAACTGGGACAGCAAGTGCTTCTCTATAGCTCACGGCTAAAACTCTTCCCAGGCAAGCTTAAATCTAAATGGACTGGTCCATATTTGGTAACAAAGGTTTTCCCATATGGAAGTCTTGAACTGATAGATGAAGAAACAAAGAGGCACTTCATAGTAAATGGTCACAGAGCAAAGCCATACTTAGGAGGACAATGGGACAAAGACAAAGAGGTTCAGAACCTGAGCTAAGCAAGAAGGAACAATGTCAAGCTAATGACAATAAAGAAGCGCTTGTTGGGAGGCAACCCAACGTGAGGTAGTTTTCTTTCTAGCTAGTCTAATAAGAAGGTTAAACAATTTAGCTGAATGCAAGGAGCTAAGTTTAGTGTTTCACACCAAAACAAATTTAGGAAGAATGAAAGATTCTAAGTTTGGTGTCCCACCAGTATTTATTTAAAAATGCATTCTTACCTTCTGCATAATGTTAGCTCCAAGCAACCAGAAAAATTGTTTAACTATTATGATTTTTAGCCCATAACCTTTAACAAGACAAAGAGAATTCATAAGTGGACAACCTGTTGCATTAGAGACGGTGGCAAGGAATTAAGTTTGATGTTCCCACACCAAATTAAAATCAAAACCCACACTCAACTCATGCATACTAACCAGTCACCTAAGAGCTTGAGAAGCAAGCAACTTTTGAGAATTGTGCAGGAAACTAACCACCATTCGAAGATATTATGCATCATAACTCAAAAGGAGCACAACAAAAGCAAGGACAAAAGGACTGTAAGCCAATAGGTTGTATCTATTGCTGTTGAGAAATGCTTTGATTTATGTCTTGCTAAAGTGTTCATTTAGTACAAGTATAATCACTTTTAAAATAAGTAAGCTAGTCTAAGTGTGTGCTTGTGTGTTTACTTTTACCCTACTAAAAGCATGCTCTGTCCCCTGCATCTTTAATTCAATAAAAGAAATGATTGAAACATGAAGTAAGATGGTTCATTGCTAGCTAGAAGTCAAATAACAGTAAGTGGTGGTATGAATGTGTGATTGTATGATAGCTCACTTTTAGTGAATAAAAGAACTAGACTGTCTCCTTTTAAGTAGAAAGTAGCTCACTGTCTATGAATCTCAATCAAATAAAAGTCCTTGGTTGAAAAGAAAAGAAAAACAGGAAGGAATGAGAAAAGCCAAAAATGGCAGCAAGAACAAAAGAAGGAAGGAATAAAGCTAGACACCAATAGCTTGAACCTTGGAATATATGCCTGTGTTGTCTTTGTACTAGGATCTGCTTGGATTATTAAGTTCTTTGGAGTGCATCAACACTTGGTAACTTGGGTTAACTAACCCAGGATTATCAACTGAAAGTCCACTATCAAGAGCAACCTAACTACAAGGCATTTAGTAACCCAAAGAGGTGCTGGGCATCAATGTTCTAAGAAGGAATGTAAGCCAAGTGTCTATAGTGAATAATGTGTCAAGCATAAATAAAGAAAAAAAAAACTTGTTACACATGACACTGAATGCTTGTTACACATGACATTGAATTAAAGCTTATAGAAAAAATAGTAACCAAGGACAAAGGAATAATGAGAGGTCATAGCAGTGTGTTGCTTGATACTTGGAGGAGACTTTCTAGGCCTAAATGTCAAATAAGAAGTGAGTAGCTGCATATCTGCATACAACCCCATGAACTACCAATAATACTCTGCTTGCATGAACATCCTCTTCCATTTTCATTCTTTCTTCTCAATAAATTATTTTCTTGCTTGGGGACAAGCAAGCTTTAAGTTTGGTGTTGTGATGACAAGTCATCTTAGCCTAGTTTCACTAGTCTTTTTCCTTTATTTTCAATAGATTTTATGCACTTTTTTGAGCCATAAGCAAGCCATTTGGGTAGAATTTCATGTTTCCTTTGATTCAATCAACCATGGATGAATTGATGCATTTTCATGAGTTTTTATGCCATAATTGCTTAACTTTCAAGAAGAAGAAGAACTCTCATGATTATAGCATAGCTTTGATGTTTTTGATTGATTGATGATAGGTGAAAAAAGCTTTGAAGAAGGTTGAAGAAAGAAGGAATGGCAAAGAGCAAGAAAGGACAAAAAGCTTGAGCTAAAGCTTGCCTCAAGCTTTAGCTCAAACGTGAGGAAGAGCTTAACTTCACCCTGGAGGCATCAAAAGCTTGCGCCAACGTTTGCCTCAAGCTTGAGGTCAAACGTTGGCGCCATCAGAGCAAAAGAAGAAAGACCCAGGAAGCAAAAAGCTTGCGCCAATGTTTGCCTCAAGCTTGAGGTCAAGCGTTGGCGCCACAAAAAGAACACCCAGGGAGCAAAAAGCTTGCGCCAACATTTGCCTGAAGCTTTGAGTCAAACGTTGGCGCCACTCTAGCAAGAAAGGGTACTCTGTTTGAAGCCTTGAACAAGCCAACGTTTGCCTCAAACATTGGGCCAAACGTTGGCCAAGAGAGATGCATTGAAGGAGCCACGTTTGAGCTCACGTTTGACCTCAAACGTTGAGCCAAACGTGGATGGCAGCAAAGAAAGGCAATCTGCTAAAAAAGCTTGAGCCGAAGCTTGCCCTCAAGCTTTGACTCAAGCTTAAATGGTTCATGGCCCGGTTCACAAGTGGATTTCTTCCCAACACCAAGAGCAATCAACAGAGGCTTTTGTCAACCCAATTCCATCAAGGCCAAGGCCCAAATTCAAGGCTTGAAGATCATTTGAAGAAAGTGTATAAATAGCTTAGAATTTAAGTTTTCGGGGAGCTTTCCTTTTGGAGTTGTCTTGAGTTTTGGGTGTTGAGAATTGAAGGAATTCTGTTTCAATCTCACCTTGAGATCTCCCTCTGTTTTGATTTACTGCAACTTTTGGAAATTAAACTTTGAATTTACTTTTCTACATTGCTCTCTTCTTAAATTCTGCAATTGCTCTCTGAATTTGGATCTAGGAAGGCATTGAGATCTAGACTTAGTTATCTAGTCTCTTGGGTCCTGAGATCTGCCGGTTTCCACTTTCAATTCTTCTGTTGAATGATTCTTCAAGTCAATTTACATTTTCTGCTTGAACCCTGCTGCAATTAAATTCATCTTTTACTTTCCTGCTTGTTGCAATTTACTTTTCTCTCGTTTAGTTTCTGCAATCCCAATTCCCAATTCCCTTTATAATTCAAGTAATTTACATTTCTTGCACTTTAAGTTTCAATCATTTACATTTCTTGCAATTTAAGTTTCTGCAATTTATATTACTTGCACTTTAAGATTCAGCTTCTTTACTTCCTGTTCTCTTTAATTTACTGTAATTTTCCCTCTCCCTTTTAAATTTCATGCAATTTAGCTTCTGCCGGATACAAATCACTCAAATCAACTCTTGTTCGCTCGACTAAATCAACCATTAAACTAAAACTGCTCAATCCTTCAATCCCTGTGGGATCGACCTCACTTCCGTGAGTTTTATTACTTGATGCGACCCGGTATACTTGCCGGTGAGTTGTGTGTCGGATCATTTTCCGCACATCAGAAACATGTAATCGAACATCAAACCCTCACCGGATGTGTTTGCACTCTATTCTCTCAAGTGTTTAGGGTTGAATCACTCAATTCTCTCCTAATCATGCTTTCCAAGATTTATTTTTCTTCTAACAATCAACATATATTTCATGCATGCTTACATCTATCATGAGGTCTTTTCTTTGGTTGTAATGGGGCTAGGGTCAAGGTAGGATGCAAATTTGGTCAAATGAGCTCTAAATTTGCATCTTTGATAAGCTTAAACTTCCCACCTAACCTATGACATCCTATACAATTAAGCTCTAACCTAACTACCCATTGTTTTCTCACTTTTTCACATACTCATGCATTTTCTTTTCATTTCACAACACTTGTGTATTGATCTTTATTGGACTTTACTTTGGGGCATTTTGTCCCCTTTTTATTTCTTTCTTTTTTTCTTCTTTTTCTTTCTTTTTCTATTTTTTTCTTTTCCATATTATTTTTCTCTTTTTTCTTTTCTTTCTTTCATATACAAGAACGTCAATGCATAAGGTCTATACATTTAATCAATACATGAGCATGTACCCAATTCCCAATATTTCCAATAATAATACAAAACTACCCTTTTATTCACCCAATGTCCCAAGGTTTCCACACTTGAATGTTAGACACACTAGCCTAAGCTAATCAAAGATCCAAATAAGGACATTTATTGTTTTCCGCTTTAGGCTTGTAATGTGCTAAATTAAGAACAAGTGGGTTAATTGTAGGCGCAAATTGGCTAACAATGGAAGATAAAAGGTAAGGCTATTTGGGTAAGTGAGCTAATGAAATGATGGCCTCAATCATATAAATGCATGAATACACAAAATAATGGACATAAAGAATCAAACAAATCAAAGATCACATTCATAGAAAGAGAATAATGCACACAAGAATGGAAAATAAGTGGTTATAAGATGTAACCACACCAATAGACCCAAACTCACTTGCTTGTGTTCTTAGCTCAAAAACCATGTTCCAAAATATATATATTTCAAGCAAGTTTAATGAAAAGTTTAAGTTTTCACTCAAATCAATTGAGGTGCCCTATAGATAGAAATCTTGAAAATTTTCATTATTTTGACTAAGCTTATTGTGTATATATATGCAAAATGTGTGAATCATAAGATGCATGCGGTCTAGAACACACACTAGCATACAGAGCTGTGTCACAAATTATACAAAAAGGAGCATGCACTTCATACATTCTAGTGTGCTTGAGATGCTCTAAACTTGTTGGTCAAAAACAACCAAACAAGATATAAAGAAGCATGAAAGCATTCAAGCTAAAAACATATGAATGCATATGATCATGAAATACAATGCATTAAGGTAAATGCACAACATCATCCATCAAGAGGTTGCCTAATCACAGAGTAAGGCTCAAACAATGGTGGCCAAAACATGTAATTCAAGAATTGTTACAAGCTCGAAGGCAATTCTCATCACTTGGTATTCTTAAAAGGTAAGGATGAAGAACTCAAAACCAAGTAGCAAAATATAACCTCAATCATAGAATCCAACAAAGATTATAAATATAGTGATGTTAAGAAAACATCCCTTTTCAATACTCAGCAACAATTAATGTTAAACAAGAATAGCAATCCAACACTTACAATGAGAAAGAGAAAATGAAATGAAAACTAACTAAAACTAACTAAGCAACTAACTAACTAACTAATTAACTAACAAACTAACTAATAACTAACTAAAATAAATGGTTATCAATGGTGTTTGGAAGTGTTGGAGGGGGGGTAGGAAAAAGGGAAGAAGAAAGGAAAAAGAAAGAAATAGAAATAAGAAAGGAAAGGGAATGTTTGAAATAAGGGAATCCGCGCGTATGCACGCATGGCGCGCGCGCGCAGATGGTGGTGCGATGGATACGACGCGTACGCATACATGATGCGTCAGCGTCGATGGCTTATTCCGAGAGTGGCGCGTAAGCGCGAATAGGTTTGTGCCAAAGGCACAACATTGGCGCGGCGCAGGCACAACTTTCTGGAAAATGCATGGAGGGTGGAACTTCTCAATCCACACGTACGCACGCATGGTGCACTCGCGTGGATGGTCCAAAACGCTTGATGTATGCGTACGCACGCAGTGCGCGTACGCGTGGATGGTGTTCTGTTTTTCAAAATTTTTTTATTTTTTTATGTTTTTGCACCAATCCAAGCATTCCAAACCTCCAAACAGCTACCAAAACACCATAAAACCTTATTTAACATACTAAACTACGAATTAAACTCAACTAACTAAACAAAACATGAAATTAAACTAATTCTAACAATATATACAAAAGAGAAAATGAAAAGAAGTTACCATGGTGGGGTGTCTCCCACCTAGCACTTTTGTTTATTGTCCTTAAGTTGGACTTATGGGGAGCTCCTCTCAAGGTGGCTTGTGCTTGAAGCTATCTTGGAACATCCACCAATGCTTGGTTCTCCATTGTGCCTCATTCTTCAAAAGTAATATCTCCAAGCTTTGATGGAGTTCTTCACAAACAATGGGCTCCCAATGTTGATCCTCTTCTTGTAATCCGGGATCCCATACTTTATTTTCACACCCGTCTTGAAGTTGATCATCATTATTAATCCATCCGGGTGGTAGGCATGATGAATTCTCAAGATGATACCAAACTTTCCTTTTAGACCCATTCAAGTGAGCACTAGCCCAACCCTTGCATCTAAGCCTTGAAGTATCAACAAAAATGAGCCTTGATTTGTAACGCCATCCACTAAACATTCTTTTCTTACATTTTATCCCATAAATCATCCTAAGTGGACCATCCGTTTCAAGCAAACCATACTCAAGTGGGGTAATAAAGCTAATAGAAATGAGTTTTACCCACTCAAGTGAAGGAACAGATGACAACTTAGGCAAAGAAGCTTCCAAAGATCTTGACAAAGCGCACTTAACTTCCGTTCTTCTTTTTCTATGGACTTCCACCTCTTCACAAGATTTTTCGAATTCAATCCTTTGTTCATCAATTTCATCTAACTCTTCTCCATCACTCAAATCATAGATGGGAGGTTGAGAGAGATCTACCTCCACATCGCTCTCTTCTTCATCGGGAGAAGGTTCTTCAAGTTCAAAGGATTCACCACCATTAGAATTTGATGCTTGATCTTCATCTCCAAAGGAACTCAACTCTTGCTCCATTCCTTCCAAGTCTTCATATGGGATATGCCTTGGAGGTTGTGCACATTCCTCCTCAACATCAACTTTACATTAATTTCAATCTTCTTGGAGTGGTTTTCTTCAACTCTAGGTTTCCATGGAGGTTCTGCATCTCCTAAGTTTTCAACCACTTCCTCCTCTTCTTCAATAGTCATAGGTTCCTCCAATTGTTCTAACACAAAGTGGCATTCCTCCTTTTCCACCGGGGTTTCCAATGTCTCCCTCATGCTATGCTCTTCTTTTGCTTCTCCACATGTAGCCATGGGAGTTCCTTGAGTATCCAAAAGTTGAGATGCTAGACGGTTTACCACCTCATCCAAGGCAGTCATAAATTGTTGCACATCCCTTGTCATCTCCTCTTGTCCTTGAAGAAGAACACCAAGAGTTTCATCCATTAGAGGTTGGGGTGGATGGGAGGGTTCATCATATTAGGGGAAGTGTTCATAATAGGAAGGTGGTTCATCAAAGTAATGATGTGGTGGTTCTATGTACTCCATTTGTTCTATTTGTTGCTCAACACACTCCAATCTATTGTTCTGCTTCCTTAAGATGATCCCTTGACTCTTGTTCCTCTTGGATATCATGATAGGGATCATATGGCTCTTGGATCGATGGACATAAGTATTCTTCCATGTGAGGTTGTGGTGGAAGGTAGAATTCATCTTGTGGTTGAAAATTTTCATTTATTGAAGGTCGTTCTTGGAACTATTGAGGTTGGAATGGTGGCGGTTCTATGTGTGGCTCATATAGTTCAAGAGGTGGTTGGTATGGTGGATAAGGATTAGGGTCATATGGAGGTATTTGGTGAAAAGAGGCTTGTGAGTATGGTTGAGGGCTATGTTGAGGATATGATTCATAGGCATATGGTGGTGGTTCTTGAAAGTCACAAGGTGATTCACCATAGTCATTGGATTGATATGCATCATAGAATGGCTCTTCTTCATAGTGCATTGGTGGAGGTTGTTGCCAAGAGGATTGATCATATGCATATGGCTCCTCCCACCTTTGGTTATCCCATCTTTGACACACATTCTCATTATAGTTCTCATCACCTACAACATAGTTGTAACTACACTCATAGCCAAAGTGAGAATTCATGATAGCAAGAGAGAATAAGAAACAAAAACTAATAAGAAATAATGAAACAAAATACTAAGACTAGCAAAAACTAACAAGCAATCCAAAAAGCAAGCTATTCACAATATTCACATATATACAATAACCAATAACATAACACCATTGCAATTCCCCGGCAACGGCGCCATTTTGATGATTGGATTCTTGACGGTTTATAATTTCACTAATGAAATCTCGTTGTAAAGTATAGTTTCTAAACCAAGCAATAATCCTTTCATACAAAAAGTTGTTTGTCACTAGTACAAACCC
>NC_029776.3:61731934-61733497 GCF_000817695.3 Arachis duranensis | reverse complement strand
TGAGAATTGGCAAGGATTAATCTCATTAAATCATCCTCTAACTAGTAGTAAAGGAAAGTCAAATGAGCTATATCAATCCTAATCCATAGAGTCAATGGATCCCAATCATCAATTACTTGGACATTAGTAACTCAAGAGTTCCTAAATTACCTTTCCAAGCCAAGAACATAAAACTCTACTCAAGAATCCAACCAAGCATTTTCTCAAACACTTGGAAGGCACAAAAGAAAAGCATAGTAAATTGACAACAAGAGTGAAATCTAACAACAATTATTGAAAGGAATTAACAACAACAATCAAAAGAAACACATTTATTATGAATTACCTTGATTGAATTGAAAGAGAGTAGAAGAAACAAAAGTAGATCTACAACAAAACACAAGAACAACATAAAGGAAATTACAACAAAAGAATGGAAGAAGAATGAATGTAACAACAAGGAATTGAGAAGATAGAAGTAGAAGAAGATGAATTAAAATCTAGATCTAAGAACTAAACCTAATCCTAATCCTAATCCTAGAGAGAAGAGAGTGCTTCTCTCTCTAACTCTAACTACTTCTAAAACTAAACTATGACTAATGATTAAAAGTTATTTGATTTCCCTTCAATCCTTGGCTTAAATAGCATCAGAAATGAGTTGGATTGGGCCCACAAAGCTTGAGAATTCGATGGCCCACGGATTGCATTAAGTGAACCAGGTGGCACAACAACGCGTACGCATACAGTGCGCGTACGTGTCACCATACATGTAGCAACTATGGCAAATCTTATATTGTTTCGAAGCTCCAGATGTTAGCTTTCCAACCCAACTAAAACCGCATCATTTGGATCTCTGTAGCTCAAGTTATGGTCGATTAAGTGCGAAGAGGTTAGCTTGACAGCTTTTGCGATTCCTTCATTTGTTCATGAGTTCTCCATTTTTACGTGCTTTTCCTCCATTCCCTTGATACAATCTTTGCCTCCTAAATCTGAAATCACGTAACAAACATATCAAGGCATCTAATGGAATCAAGGTAAATTACATTTAGCTATTTTAAGACCTAAAAAGCATGTTTTCACTCTTAAGCACAATTAAAGGAAAAGTTATAAAACCATGCTATTTCAATGGATAAATGTGGGTAAAAGGTCATAAAATCCCATAAATCAAGCACAAGATAAACCCTACAAATGGGGTTTATCAGCTCCTCCGATTTTTTTTCCACGGTTTTTTTCCTTTTTTTTACGTTGTGCTGACCCTTGTTCTTTAAATGACGCTATCCAGAGGAGGACACCTAAAGGCGAGCCGTAATGGTCTCATCTTCGGCAGGCTCCTCTCATTTTTTTTTTCCGTTTTTTTTTTTTTACGTTGTGCTGACCCTTGTTCTTTAAATGACGCTATCCTGAGGAGGACACCTAAAGGGGAGCCGTAATGGCCTCATCTTCAGCAGGCTCCTCCGTTTTTTTTTCCGGATTTTTTTTCCAGCTTGTTTCTTTCCATTTTTTACGTTGTGCTGACCCTTGTTCTTTAAATGACGCTATCCAGAGGAGGACACCTAAAGGCGAGCCGTAATGGTCTCATCTTCG
>NC_029776.3:61729207-61731871 GCF_000817695.3 Arachis duranensis | reverse complement strand
GGTTTTTTTTTTTTTTTACGTTGTGCTGACCCTTGTTCTTTAAATGACACTATCTCGAGGAGGACACCTAAAGGGGAGCCGTAATGGCCTCATCTTCAGCAGGCTCCTCCGGTTTTTTTTCCGGATTTTTTTTCCAGCTTGTTTTTTTTCCATTTTTTACATTGTGCTGACCCTTGTTCTTTAAATGACGCTATCCAGAGGAGGACACTTAAAGGCGAGCCGTAATGGCCTCATCTTCGGCAAGCTCCTCCGGTTTTTTTTTTTTCGGATTTTTTTCCAGCTTCTTTTTTTCCATTTTTTTTTTGTTCTGACCCATGTTCTTTAAATGACGCTATACAGAGGAAGACACCTAAAGGCGAGCCGTAATGGCCTCATCTTCGGCAGGCTCATCCGATTTTTTTCGATTTTTTTTACGTTGTGCTGACCCTTGTTCTTCAAATGACGCTATCCCGAGAAGGACACCTAAAGGGCAGCCGTAATGGCCTCATCTTCGGCAGGCTCCTCCGGTTTTTTTTCCGGATTTTTTTCCAGCTTTTTTTTTCCATTTTTTTACGTTGTGCTGACCCTTGTTCTTTAAATGACGCTATCCCGAGGAGGACACATAAAGGCGAGCCGTAATGGACTCATCTTCGCCAGGCTCGTCCGAATTTTTTTTCGATTTTTTTCAGTTTTTTTATTTACATTGTGCTCACTCTTGTTCTTTAATTGACGCTATCCAAAGGAGGACACCTAAAGGCAAGTCATAATGGCCTCATCTTCGCCAGGCTCATCCGATTTTTTTTTTCAGTTTTTTCTTTACGTTGTGCTGACCCTTGTTCTTTAAAAGACATTATCCCGAGAAGGACACCTAAAGGGGAGCCGTAATGGCGTCATCTTCGGCAGACTCCTCCGATTTTTTTTTTCCAGATTTATTTTCTAGCTTTTTTTATCCAGTTTTTTTTATGTTGTGCTGACCCTTGTTCTATAAACGACGCAATCCAGAGGAGGAAACCTAAAGGCGAGCTGTAATGGCCTCATCTTCGGCAAGCTCCTCCGATTTTATTTCCGATTTTTTTCAGTTTTTTTTAATTTACGTTGTGCTTACCCTTGTTCTTTAAATGACGCTATCCAGAGGAGGGCACCTAAAGGCGAGCCGTAATGGCCTCATCTTCGGCAAGCTCCTCTGGTTTTTTTTTTCCGGATTTTTTTTCCAGGTTCTTTTTTTCCGTTTTTTTTGTTCTGACCCTTGTTCTTTAAATGACGCTATACAGAGGAAGACACCTAAAGGCGAGCCGTAATGGCCTCATCTTCGCCAGGCTCATCCGATTTTTTTTCGATTTTTTTTACGTTGTGCGGACCCTTGTTCTTCAAATGACGCTATCCCGAGGAGGACACCTAAAGGGGAGCCGTAATGGCCTCATCTTAGGCAGGCTCCTCCGGTTTTTTTTCCGGATTTTTTTCCAGCTTTCTTTTCCATTTTTTTTACGTTGTTCTGACCCTTGTTCTTTAAATGACGCTATCCAGAGGAGGACACCTAAAGGCGAGCCGTAATGGCCTCATCTTCGGCAGGCTCCTCCATTTTTTTCCGATTTTTTTTTCAGTTTTTTTTATTTACATTATGCTCACCCTTGTTCTTTAAATGACGCTATCCAGAGGAGGACACCTAAAGGCGAGTCGTAATGGCCTCATCTTCGGCAGGCTCATCCGATTTTTTTTTTCAGTTTTTTTTACGATGTGCTAACCCTTGTTCTTTAAATGACACTATCCCGAGGAGGACACCTAAATGGGAGCCGTAATGGCATCATCTTCGGCAGGCTCCTCCGATTTTTTTTTCCGAATTTATTTTCTAGCTTTTTTTATCCAGTTTTTTTTTTTTACATTGTGCTGACCCTTGTTCTTTAAATGACGCTATCCAGAGGAGGACACCTAAAGGCGAGCCGTAATGGCGTCATCTTCGGCAGGCTCCTCCATTTTTTTTCAATTTTTTTAACGTTGTGCTGACCCTTGTTCTTTAAATGACGCTATCTAGAGGAGGACACCTAAAGGCGAGCCATAATGGTCTCATCTTCGGCAGGCTCCTCTCATTTTTTTTCCAGTTTTTTTTACGTTTTGCTGACCCTTGTTCTTTAAATGACGTTATCCCGAGGAGGACATCTAAAGGGGAGCCATAATGGCCTCATCTTCGGCAGGCTCCTCCGGTTTTTTTTCCAGATTTTTTTCCATTTTTTACGTTGTGCTGACCCTTGTTCTTTAAATGACGCTATCCAGAGGAGGACACCTAAAGGCGAGCCGTAATGGCCTCATCTTCGGCAGGCTCCTCCGATTTTTTTTTCGGATTTTTTTTCCAACTTCTTTTTTTCCATTTTTTTTGTTCTGACCCTTGTTCTTTAAATGACGCTATACAGAGGAAGACACCTAAAGGCGAGCCATAATGGCCTCATCTTCGGCAGGCTCATCCGATTATTTTTCGATTTTTTTTTACGTTGTGCTGACCCTTGTTCTTCAAATGACGCTATCCCGAGAAGGACACCTAAAGGGCAGCCGTAATGGCCTCATCTTCGGCAGGCTCCTCCGGTTTTTTTTTCCGGATTTTTTTCCAGCTTTTTTTTTCCATTTTTTTACGTTGTGCTGACTGATGAGCGGATAATTTATACGCTTTTTGGCATTGTTTTTAGTATGTTTTTA
>NC_029776.3:61728702-61728997 GCF_000817695.3 Arachis duranensis | reverse complement strand
AAAGGACTGCAGATGCTGTTGGATTCTGACCTCCCTGCACTCGAAGTGGATTTTCTGGAGCTACAGAAGCCTCATTGGCGCTTTTTCAATGGCATTGGAAAGTAGACATCCTGGGCTTTCCAGCAATGTATAATAGTCTATACTTTGCCCGAGATTTGATGGCCCAAACCGGCGTGGCAAAACAGCCTCAGAATTTCCAGTGTTTAACGTTGGAACTGGCATAAAACTTGGAGTTAAACGCCCAAACTGGCATAAAAGTTGGCGTTTAACTCCAGAAAAAGTCTCTACACATGAA
>NC_029776.3:61728108-61728532 GCF_000817695.3 Arachis duranensis | reverse complement strand
GTATCTGCACCTCATGACACTTTACACGTTTCTTTGTGTACCTTCCACAGCATGAGTCTCTAAACCCCATGGTTGGGGGTGAGGAGCTCTGCTGTGTCTTGATGGATTAATGCAATTACTACTGTTTTTCATTCAATCATGCTTGCTTCCATTCTAAGATATCACTTGTTCTTAAATTGGATGAATGTGATGATCCATGACAATCATCATCATTCTCAACTATGAACGTGTGCCTGACAACCACCTCCGTTCTACCTTAGATTAAGTAGATATCTCTTGGATTGTTTAACCGGAATCTTCGTGGTATAAGCTAGAACTGATGGCGGCATTCAAGAGAATCCGGAAGGTCTAAACCTTGTCTGTGGTATTCTGAGTAGGATTCAATGATTGAATGACTGTGACGAGCTTCAAACTCCTGAAGGCA
>NC_029776.3:61725903-61727295 GCF_000817695.3 Arachis duranensis | reverse complement strand
TGATAAAGAGGTGGATCAGGATGTCTACAGATTATTACTGTTTCCATTTGCTGTAAAAGACCAAGCTAAGAGGTGGTTAAATAACCAACCTAAAGCTAGCATAAGAACATGGAAACATTTGTCAGACAAATTCTTGAATCAATATTTCCCTCCTAAGAGGATGACACAGCTAAGGCTGGACATCCAAGGCTTCAAACAAGAGGATAATGAATCCCTTTATAATGCCTGGGAGAGGTATAGAGGTATGCTAAGGAAATGTCCCTCTGAGATGTTTTCAGAGTGGGTACAGTTAGACATCTTTTACTATGGGCTTACAGAAAAAGCTCAGATGTCTTTAGACCACTCGGTTGGTGGATCTATACACATGAGGAAGACAATTGAAGAGGCTCAAGAGCTTATAGACACTGTTGCTAGAAACCAATATTTGTACTCTAGCAATAAGTTCTCTCCAAAAGAGGAAGTCATGGCAGTAGTCACTGACCCTAATCCTCAAGAACAGATAATTGAGCTTAACCAATAATTGCTCCTGATGACAGAATAGTTAGCAGACTTTAAAGAGATGCTCCATGAAACTAAAGTTGCTAACAAGAACATAGAACTGCAGTTGAATCAAGCAAAACAGCAAATATCTAAACAGATAACAGAGGAATGTCAAGCAGTTCAACTGAGGAGTGGGAAGACACTAAATAACACTGCTCAAAAGAGCAAAAAGCCAAATAAGGAACAATTGACAGAGGATAACCAAACCACTGTTCAAAATCCCTCTGAGGACAGTAAGAGCCCAGAGAGGAACACTTGCATTCAAACGCCAGAAAAGGGTGAAAAATTGGCGTTAAACACCCAGTGGATGCCCAATTCTGGCGTTCAAATACCAGAAAAGGGTGAAAAGTTGGTGTTGAACGCCCAACCCATGTCCAGTTCTGGCATTCAAATGCCAGAAAAGGGTAGGAATCTGGCATTAAACATCCATTCCTCCTCCCATCCTGGCGTTCAAACGCCAATGAGAGATCAGACACCTACAAGTGCTGATAATAACTTCCTCAAAAAGGCTTCTCAACCTGCCTCTATAGGAAATAAACCTGTAGCAACCAAGGTTGAAGAATACAAAGCTAAAATGCCTTATCCTCACTCCGCCAAGCGGAACAGGATAAACAATTTGCCCGCTTTGCAGACTATCTAAGGACTCTTGAAATAAAGATTCCGTTTGCAGAGATACTTGAGCAAATACCTTCTTATGCTAAGTTCATGAAAGAAATCTTAAGTCATAAGAAGGATTGGAGAGAAACTGAAAAAATATTTCTCACTGAAGAATGTAGTGCAGTCATCTTGAAAAGCGTACCAGAAAAGCTTCAAGATCCAGGAAGCTTTATGATACCATGCACATTAGAAGGT
>NC_029776.3:61716406-61719314 GCF_000817695.3 Arachis duranensis | reverse complement strand
TTTACACGTTTCTTTGTGTACCTTCCACGGCATGAGTCTCTAAAACCCATGGTTGGGGGTGAGGAGCTCTGCTGTGTCTTGATGGATTAATGCAATTACTACTGTTTCTTATTCAATCATGCTTGCTTCCATTCTAAGATAATACTTGTTCTTAACCCGGATGAATGTGATGATCCGTGGCACTCATCATATTCTCAACTATGAACGCGTGTTTGACAACCACCTCCGTTCTACTTTAGATTAAGTAGATATCTCTTGGATTCTTTAACCGGAATCTTCGTGGTATAAGCTAGAACTGATGGCGGCATTCAAGAGAATCCGGAAGGTCTAAACCTTGTCTGTGGTATTCTGAGTAGGATTCAATGATTGAATGACTGTGACGAGCTTCAAACTCCTGAAGGTGGGGCGGTAGTGACAGACGCAAAAGAATCACTGGATTCTATTCCGGCCTGATTGAGAACCGACAGATGGATAGCCGTGCCGTGACAGGGTGCGTTGAACATTTCCACTGAGAGGATGGGAGGTAGCCACTGACAACGGTGAAACCCTTGCATACAGCTTGCCATGGAAGGAGCCTTGCGTGCTTGAAGAAGAAGACAGTAGGAAAGCAGAGATTCAGAAGATGGAGTATCTCCAAAACCTCAACCTGTTTCCCATCACTGCAAAACAAGTACTTATTTCATGTTCTTTTACTTTTCACAATCAATCCTGATAATTTCTGATATCCTGACTAAGATTTACAAGATAACCATAGCTTGCTTCAAGCCGACAATCTCCGTGGGATCGACCCTTACTCACGTAAGGTATTACTTGGACGACCCAGTGCACTTCCTGGTTAGTTGTGCGGAGTTGCAAAAGTGTGATTGTAATTTCGTGCACCACTGACCCTTGTTCTTTAAATGGCGCTATCCCGAAGAGGACACATAAAGGCGAGCCGTAATGGACTCATCTTCGCCAGGCTCGTCCGAATTTTTTTCCGATTTTTTTCAGTTTTTTTATTTACATTGTGCTCACTCTTGTTCTTTAATTGACGATATCCAAAGGAGGACACCTAAAGGCAAGTCGTAATGGCCTCATCTTCGCCAGGCTCATCCGATTTTTTTTTTCAGTTTTTTCTTTACGTTGTGCTGACCCTTGTTCTTTAAATGACATTATCCCGAGAAGGACACCTAAAGGGGAGCCGTAATGGCGTCATCTTCGGCAGACTCCTCCGGTTTTTTTTTTTCGGATTTATTTTCTAGCTTTTTTTATCCAGTTTTTTTTATGTTGTGCTGACCCTTGTTCTATAAATGACGCAATCCAGAGGAGGACACCTAAAGGCGAGCCGTAACGGCCTCATCTTCGGCAAGCTCCTCCGATTTTATTTCCGATTTTTTTCAATTTTTTTTATTTACGTTGTGCTTACCCTTGTTCTTTAAATGACGCTATACAGAGGAAGACACCTAAAGGCGAGGCGTAATGGCCTCATCTTCGCCAGGCTCATCCGATTTTTTTCGATTTTTTTTACATTGTGCGGACCCTTGTTCTTCAAATGACGCTATCCCGAGGAGGACACCTAAAGGGGAGCCGTAATGGCCTCATCTTAGGCAGGCTCCTCCGGTTTTTTTTCCAGATTTTTTTCCAGCTTTCTTTTCCATTTTTTTACGTTGTTCTGACCCTTGTTCTTTAAATGACGCTATCCAGAGGAGGACACCTAAAGGCGAGCCGTAATGGCCTCATCTTCGGCAGGCTCCTCCGTTTTTTTTTTATTTTTTTCAGTTTTTTTTATTTACATTGTGCTCACCCTTGTTCTTTAAATGACGCTATCCAGAGGAGGACACCTAAAGGCGAGTCGTAATGGCCTCATCTTCGGCAGGCTCATCCGATTTTTTTTCAGTTTTTTTTACGATGTGCTAACCCTTGTTCTTTAAATGACACTATCCCGAGGAGGACACCTAAATGGGAGCCGTAATGGCATCATCTTCGGCAGGCTCCTCCGATTTTTTTTTCCGAATTTATTTTCTAGCTTTTTTTATCCAGTTTTTTTTTTTTACATTGTGCTGACCCTTGTTCTTTAAATGACGCTATCCAGAGGAGGACACCTAAAGGCGAGCCGTAATGGCCTCGTCTTTGGCAAGCTCCTCCGATTTTTTTCCCGATTTTTTTCTGTTTTTTTTTATTTACGTTGTGCTCACCCTTGTTCTTTAAATGACGCTATCCAGAGGAGGACACCTAAAGGCGAGCCGTAATGGCGTCATCTTCGGCAGGCTCCTCCGTTTTTTTTTTCAATTTTTTTAACGTTGTGCTGACCCTTGTTCTTTAAATGACGCTATCCAGAGGAGGACACCTAAAGGCGAGCCATAATGGTCTCATCTTCGGCAGGCTCCTCTCATTTTTTTTCCAGTTTTTTTTTACGTTGTGCTGACCCTTGTTCTTTAAATGACGTTATCCCGAGGAGGACATCTAAAGGGGAGCCATAATGGCCTCATCTTCGGCAGGCTCCTCCGACTTTTTTTCCAGATTTTTTTCCATTTCTTACGTTGTGCTGACCCTTGTTCTTTAAATGACGCTATCCAGAGGAGGACACTTAAAGGCGAGCCATAATGGTCTTATCTTCGACAGGCTTCTCTGATTTTTTTTGTTTTTTTCATTTTTTTACGTTGTGCTGACCCTTGTTCTTTAAATGACGCTATCCCGAGGAGGACATCTAAAGGGGAGCCGTAATGGCCTCATCTTCTGCAGGCTCCTCCTTTTTTTTTCCGGATTTTTTTGCAGCTTTTTTTTCTAGTTTTTTTTCTTTATTTTTTTTACGTTGCACTGTCCCTTGTTCTTTAAATGACGCTATCCAAAGTAGGACACCTAAAGGCGAGACGTAATGGCCTCATCTTCGGCTGGCTCCTCCGATTTTTTTTTTTCAAATTTTTTTCCA
>NC_029776.3:61715081-61716251 GCF_000817695.3 Arachis duranensis | reverse complement strand
GTTATTTTTTCCATTTTTTTTATGTTGTGGTGACCCTTGTTCTTTAAATGACGGTATCTAGAGGAGGACACCTAAAGGCGAGCCGTAATGGTCTCATCTTCGGCAGGCTCCTCTGATATTTTTTCCGGTTTTTTTTTACGTTCTGATGACCCTTGTTCTTTAAATGACGCTATCCCGAGGAGGACACCAAAAGCGGAGCCGTAATTGCCTCATCTTCGGGAGGCTCCTCCGGTTTTTTTTTCGAATTTTTTTCCAGCTTTTTTTTTCCATTTTTTTACGTTGTGCTGACCCTTGTTCTTTAAATGACGCTATTCAGACGAGGACACCTAAAGGCGAGCCGTAACGGCCTCATCTTCGGCAGGCTCCTACGGTTTTTTTTTCCAGCTTTTTTTTCCAGTTTTTTTTTTTGTTCTGACCCTTGTTCTTTAAATGACGCTATATAGAGGAGGACACCTAAAGGCAAGCCGTAATGGCCTCATCATCGGCAGGCTCAACCGATTTTTTTCTCAATTTTTTGTTTACGTTGTGCTGAATTTTGATCTTTAAATGACGCTATCCAGAGGAGGACACCTAAAGGCGAGCTGTAACGGCCTCATCTTTGGTAGGCTCCTCCGGTTTTCTTTTTTTTTTTTCCGGATTTTGTTCAGCTTTTTTTCCAGTTTTTTTTTTTACATTGTGCTAACCCTTGTTCTTTAAATGACGCTATCCAGAGGAGGACACCTAAAGGCGTGCCGTAATGGCCTCATCTTCGGTAGGCTCCTGCAATTTTTTTTCGACTTTTTTTCAGTTTTTTTATTTACATTGTGCTTGATGTGTGGAAAACGATCCAACACAAAACTCACCGGCAAGTGTACCGGGTCGCATCAAGTAATAAAACTCACGGGAGTGAGGTCGATCCCACAGGGATTGAAGGATTGAGCAATTTTAGTTTAGTGGTTGATTTAGTCAAGCGAATCAAGTATTGGTTGAGTGGTTTATCATTAACAGAAACTAAATTGCTTAGAATGTAAAGGGAGAAGGGAGAATTACAGTAAATTCAAGAGCAGGAAAGTAAAAGATGCTGAATCTTAAAGAACAAGTAATTAAATGACTGAAACTTGAAGTGCAAGAAATGTAAATTGCAGTAACTTAAATTGCAAGAAATGTAAATTGCTTGAATAGAAAGGGGAT
>NC_029776.3:61710269-61714350 GCF_000817695.3 Arachis duranensis | reverse complement strand
AATAAAAAAAAAAATTACAGATCTATTGTTTACTAGATATTGCATGGACATTATTTTATTTTATTTATTTCAATAAAAAACATTTAATAATATAAATTAAAAATTCAATAACAAAAAATTTAGTTTTTAAAATTTTTAAAAATATTTTTTATTTTTTTATTTACCGGATAATGCTACACCCAAACAGTTGACGTTTTTTTGCTGCACTTGTGATACGTGAAAATTAAGATTTACGTACAACCGGCAAGTATACCGGGTCGCATCAAGTAATAAAACTCACTAAGAGTGAGGTCGATCCCACGGAGATTGGTAGATTAAGCAATTTTAGTTAAATGATATATTTAGTCAAGCAAACATGATTTGGATTTCATGAGAATTGATTTTTTTGATATACTTGCAGAAAATTAATTGACAATGAATTTAAAGAACTATAGTAAAGGAAGAAAATGAAAGTAAATAGCTGAAAATTAAAGTGCAAGAAACTTAAATGACATGGAAAGTAAATTGCAAGAAGGTAAATGTTGCAGAATTTAGAGAGCAGAGGAATAGATTTCAGGAAGTAGGAAGCAGGATATAAGTGACAGAATGATAAATTGCAAGAAAGTAAAAGGGATTTGGGTAGTGGGTATTCAAAATAACTAAAGAACAAAAGAGATGAGAATTAATGATGGAGAAATCATTAGGGATCAGAGATGTAAATTATCATGGATTGACTTGGTTCAACTCCTTCTCAATTATGGGGATAGATCCATGGCAGATTGTGATTAATTGGATCCCAATCTCTTGGCAATCCAATTTCTCTCAACACAATCAATTGCCACTCTCGTGATCTAATTGGTCATGAGAAGAGGTGAAGCTCAATTTCTAATCCCAAGCCACACAACTTCCAGGATCTCAACCAAGGGAGGTTACATCTCACATACCAACCCAAAGTGTATTAATCAAGGAAATTATGAGAGGATAACTCTAAACTGAATTCTATGGATTCTTTCTCAAGTTCACCATACAATTCATATAGATTCAATCCTTCTCTCGAATGTAATTGAATCTGTGAAGAACAAGAGTTTCCTCTTGGATGAACCACTTGAATTGAGAGAGAGGAGAGTTGTTGTCAACCCATTCAAATAAACAGAGCTCCTCCCCCTAATGAAGGTGGGGTTTAGTGAATCATAGCTCTAAATTCAACAACAATGGCAAAGTTAAACATTAAAGTTAAATGGAGAATAAAAGAGAATGAAGAATGAGGAAGAAGAAGTTCTTAAAACTGAAATTTGAAAGTTGCAAGAGAGACAAAATAGCTTTCGGGTATCCTCCCGAAAGTTATGAAAGCTATACTACTAAAAGTGCAAAAGTAAAAGTCTCTAAGTGTGGAAGAAGAGTCCTCCAAGTACAAAGTTTAATTCTATTTATACTACTCCTAAGACTCATTTGGAGGTCCTCAAGTGGTTGGCAATGTGGGCTTTTCCATTGTGAGTTCCTGGTCCAATGAAGGAAGAAGTTGCCTTTGAAAAGGGTGTAGAGAACAAGAGCCATCTCTTCACAGATTCTGGCCCAAAATGTTGCTAAGTGTTTTGGCCTTCTCTGAATTCAGTTTTTATGCCTAAAGTTGCCTCTTGCTCGAGCTTCAATTTCATGCTTCACTATAGACAATTATACATGGTTGGAAAGCTCTGAATGTCAGCTTTCCAATGCAACTGGAAGCACCTCAATTGGATCTCTATAGCTCAAGTTATGCTCCTTTGAAGAGGGTATGGTCAGGCTGTCTGGCGTTGTTGCCCAAGTTGTTGGCAAACACGCCAGCAACAACGCCCAGTGTTTCTGAGGCTCTAATTGTAGCTGGCTCTTGAATCTTCAAATGAACTCCAATCCCATGCTATTATATATGGATGGAAAGATCTTGATGTCTATTTTCCAATGCAATTGGAAGCATCTCATTTGGAGTTCTCTAGCTCAAGATATAAGTCATTGAAGAGAGGGAGGTCAGGCTGCCTGGGCTGGGCGTTGTTGCCCAAGTTACTGGCAAAAACGCCAGTGACAACGCCCACTGGAAGCTCCTGGGCGTTGGCAACGTGCTTTGGACGTTGGCAACATGCTGGATGCTGCTCTTTTCTTCATTTTGGGCGTTGGCAACTTGGTTGAGCGTTGGCAACCTGGTGAACACGCCAGTGACCACGCTCTCAATGTCTGAGGCTCTAAATGAAGCCAACTTTTGAACCTTCAAATGAACTCCAATTTCATATTGTGATATATGGTTGAAAAGCGCTTGATGTCTACTTTTCAATGCTACTGATTTCACCTCAATTGGAGTTTTCTAGCTCAAGATATATGTTCTTGAAGAGAGCATCCTCAAGCTGCCTGGGCGTTGTTGCCCAAGTTGTTGGCAAACACGCCAGCAACAACGTGCCAACATCTCCCCTGGTGGCTTCATGGCGTTGCCAACTTGGTCCTCAAGTTGGCAACTTGCAATGCTCCATTTCCTTGCTCTTGGGGCTTAAGTTTCCCTCTGTTTTGAGCTTCCATTTCTTGCCACATTATGGACTATTGTATATCGTTGGAAAGCTCTTGATGTCAGCTTCTCAACGCAATTGGAATCATGCCAATTGGATCCTTGTGGTTCAAGATATTCGTCCTTGAAGAGGGGGAGGTCAAGCTGCCAACTCTGCTGGACACACACTAGCAAGTTGCCAACTTGATTTCCAAGTTGCCAACTTGCTTGTTCTTCCTTTCTCCAATATTTTCTTGCTCCATTGTCTTCTTGCTTCATCACCTAACATAAACCAAAGAACTTTCCTCAAAGTTTTGCCATCTTATGCAATAATTTTCAAGGGAATCATTCACATCAACTTGTATATAAACTCCTTGATTTATTTGCATGAATTATGCCAAATTTCACTTAATTCTTGGTTCATGGATGCATGGAGGAAAACTCACCAAATTGCTCATTTATTTCAAAGAAAGTGAATGAACCTAAGCTAAAACTAACTAAACTAACTAGTTAAAATGGCAAATATGCGAATGCATCAGTGGTGCGTTGGTGCGTGCAGGATGCTGCCCTGCCCTCGCGGAGGGCAGGGCAGAACTTTTTGGTGCGCAAGAATGATGCCCGTGCGTGCTGCTGGTGCTGCCGAGCCTTCCCTTGATGCGCCAGAATAGTGTGCTGGCCGTGCACCACAAGATGCTGCCCTGCCCTTGCGGAGGGCAGGGCAATGTTTCCAAATTGAAGCCCCGTGTTCGATCCTTGTGTGACGCACACGCTATCTCTTTTCTTTGATTTTCTTGGCACCAAAGTAAGGCTTAGTTCCTTGCTTCCTCATGGTGCCGTGTTCGATCCTTGTGGCAAGCAATGGTGAGGTTTTTCTTCGAATTTCTCCCTTTGGTGAGCCCGATACTGCCCTTGTGGAGGGCAGGGCAATGTTTTTGTCCCCCTTGATCCATGGCATCAATTTGTGCTCTGCCCTTGTTGTGGGCAGGGCAGTGTTGCCTCTCAAGACTCGTTTTCTTATGTTGCCCTCCTAGAGGGCAGTGTGCCCTTGTGGAGGGCAATGCTTGCACTCCTCTTATGCGCCACACTTCTTCCCTCTTAGGCCACACTTTCTTAAGCCACACTTTCTCTTTTCTTCTTTTCTTCACCTACAATAAACCAAAACAACCACTCAAAGTATCACTAAATTCACAAGGCTTATAAATCAATTAAAATTCAATTAAAATTAGCTTAAACCTCATGAATTAGCATCAATTTAATGGTGGTTACTTGATTTAAAGAAGTTATGCATTTTCATTCCAAATCTCTTACTTAGGATGCAAGAAAGTGCATAAAGACTAATAAAACAAGTGAAATTAGCTTGAAAAATGGGTATATGATGACTTGTCATCACAGCTCACCCTTGTTCTTTAAATGACGCTATCCAGAGGAGGACACCTAAAGGCGAGACGTAATGGCCTCATCTTCGGCAGGCTCATCCGATTTTTTTTTTTCAGTTTTTTTTATACGTTGTGCTGGCCCTTATTCTTTAAATGACGCTATCCCGAGGAGGACACCTAAAGGGGAGCCGTAATGGTCTCATCTTCGGCAGGCTCCTCT
>NC_029776.3:61708939-61709408 GCF_000817695.3 Arachis duranensis | reverse complement strand
AACTGGCATGAAAGCTGGCGTTTAACTTCAGAAAAGGTCTCTACACGAAAATGCTTCATTGCTCAGCCCAAGCACACATCAAGTGGACCCAGAAGTGGATTTTTACGTCATTTACTCATTTCTGTACACCCTAGGCTACTAGTTTACTATTAATAGGATCTTTTGACATTGTATCAGTACCTTTGGATGACCTCATGACATTTTTACACGTTTTCTTCCATGGCCTGAGTCTCTAAACCCCATGGTTGGGGGTGAGGAGCTCTGCTGTGTCTTGATGGATTAATGCAATTACTACTGTTTCTCATTCAATCATGCTTGCTTCCATTCTAAGATAATACTTGTTCTTAATCCGGATGAATGTGATGATCCGTGACAATCATCATCATTATCAACTATGAACGTGTGCTTGACAACCACCTCCGTTCTACCTTAGATTAAGTAGTTATCTCTTGGGTTCTTTAATCGGAAT
>NC_029776.3:61708108-61708839 GCF_000817695.3 Arachis duranensis | reverse complement strand
GTGGTGGAGAGATGTTGAGTAAAAGAAAGAAACAAATAAAGCCAAAGGCTATTACTGCAACATTTGACACCAAACCTCCAACAGAATAATAAGCTTGTTAAGCATTGTAAGCCAAGAAAAGTTAGCAAGGGAGGAATCAAAAAGTGAGTCTTATAACAGCAAGTTTAGCAAACCTTTGATGCAAAATGTATATCATGTAACAGCAACAATAATTGAGTTATCATTGTCTGCATAATGGCCCCATAGATTAAGTTCTGCTATCTGCATAATAAGGATATGTATTCTTTTCTTATTCATTTCAATTTCTCTTAGTTTTGATGCTTGCTTGGGGACAAGCAAGATTTAAGTTTGGTGTTGTGATGACAAGTCATCATATACCCATTTTTCAAGCTAATTTCACTTATTTTGTTAGCATTTATGCACTTTCTTGCATCCTAAGTAAGTGATTTGGAGTGAAAATGCATAACTTCTCTAAATCAAGCAACCACCATGAAATTAATGATAATCCATGAGGTTTAAGCTAATTTTAATTGAATTTTAATTGATTTATAAGCCTCTTGAATTTAGTGATACTTGGAGTGGTTCTTTTGGTTTATTATAGGTGAAGAAAAGAAAAGAAAAGGAAAAGTGTGGCCTAAGAAGTGTAGCCTAAGGAAAGGAAAGTGTGGTCAAAGCAAGAGGAAGTGTGCCGCATGCAAAGGGGGAGGCAAACATTGCCCTCCACAAGGGCA
>NC_029776.3:61698931-61702569 GCF_000817695.3 Arachis duranensis | reverse complement strand
ATCATATACCCATTTTTCAAGCTAATTTCACTTGTTTTGTTAGTCTTTATGCACTTTCTTGCTTCTTAAGTAAGTGATTTGGAGTGAAAATGCACAACTTCTTTAAATCAAGCAACCACCATGAAATTAATGTTAAATCATGCGGTTTAAGCTAATTTTAATTGAATTTTTATTGATTTATAAGCCTCTTGAATTTAGTGATACTTGGAGTGTTGTTTTGGTTTATTATAGGTGAAGAAAAGAAAAGAAAAGGAAAAGCGTGGCCTAAGAAGTGTTGTAGCCTAAGGAAAGGAAAGTGTGGTCAAAGCAAGAGGAAGTGTGCCGCATGCAAAGGGGGAGGCAAACATTGCCCTCCACAAGGGCACACTGCCCTCTAGGAGGGCAACATAAGGGAACCAAACAAGGAAGGCAACTCTGCCCTGCCCACTACAAGGGCAGAGCACAAAAGTGTGCCTTGGAACCAAGAAGAAGAGAACCTTGCCCTGCCCTCCACAAGGGCAGTATCGGGCTCACCAAGGAAGAAAATCAAAGGAAAAATGTCACCCATGCATGCCACAAGAATCGAACACGGACCAAGGAAGAAGCAAGGAACTAAGGTTGAGTGCCGTGCCAAGAAACCAAGGAAATTAATTGAGCGTGTGTTCTAGCCGTGTTTCGAACACGGGACACCAAAGTGGAAATACTGCCCTGCCCTCCGCGAGGGCAGGGCAGCATTTTGATGGTGCACGGATCTGGCGCACCAAGGCTCAAAATCTGGCTCACCAAGCTCATTCCTGGCAGCATCAGCACGCACCAAGCTCAATCCTGGCAGCACCAAATTTTCCTGCCCTGCCCTCTGCAAGGGCAGGGCAGCATCCTGTGCACCAAGGAAATTTCTGGCGCACCAATTCTTGATTCTGGCGCACCAATTCTTGATTCTGGCAGCACCAACAGCGCACCAAGGCAAATTCTGGCGCACCAACATTTCCTGCCCTGCCCTTGGCGCGGGCAGGGCAGCGTTTTGCGTACCAACACGTACCAGACCGCACCAAGGCCGCACCAACATGCACCAAATCCTGCCCTGCCCTCCACAAGGGCAGGGCAGCCTCCTGGGACCGCACCAAGGCCGCACCAACATGCACCAAATCCTGCCCTGCCCTCCGCAAGGGCAGGGCAGCCTCCTGGGAGCAACTTCTCATGGGCCAAAAATTCAAATTGAAACCCCATTTTAATTCATTTCTTCACCAAATCAAAAGCCCATCCAAATCCCAAAATCCAAGAATAGAAAGTGTATAAATAGGAGCTAGTTTGATGTAATTAAAACCTTTTACCACTTACCTTTGGCTTTGCTTTTGAATTTTGCACTTTCTTTGAGCTTTGAATTTCTTGTAATTGTTCTTGAGAGACTTGACCGAGAGCTCAGAGGATTAAGGGAGAATTGACTGATCTCCTTCCTCATTCTTACTCGGGCAATTCTACTCTTCTGTTTCTGGGTTTTGGGTGTGTGAAATTGAGGAAATTCTGTCTCAATTCCCATCTAAAATCTTTTCAATTTGTTTTCTGCATAATTCAATTTTATTTCTGTTCTTCTATTGCTTCTTCTTTAATTTTCTGTCAATTGCTTTGTGAACTTGGATCTAGGAAGGCAAATAGAGATCTAGGCTCTGCTACCTAGTCTCTTGAGACCTGAGACCACAATTTACTTGGGGAACTTGCATCACCAGCCACCCGAATCAATGCCAATATTATAAGAGAGTTTTATGCAAATATTCCAAGGCTTGACATGCGTGAGCCCCCAACATACAAGAGCTATGTGCGGAGAGTGGAAGTAGACTTTAGCTCGGATGCAATCAAGAAAGTCTTGGGGCTAAAGTCAGTCCGTTTTAGTGAACCAGGATACCAACAAAGATTGAATGAAGGTCAGGATTATGATGAGATTGCTAGGGATATTTGTCTGGAGAACTCTGAGTGGGAAGGAGATGACAAAAACAAATATAAGTATTTGAAGAGATGTAACCTCACCCCGGAAGCAAAAGGATGGTATGAGCTGATGAAAAGATCAATTCTGGGCACAGTAAACACCTCAAAAGTTAACAGGGAGAGAGCTGTGATGTTGCATTGCATCATGGTGGGAGGAGAGATCAAAGTTCATGAAATCCTTGCAAAAGATATCCAACGGATTGCTGAGAAGAATTCGGCCGGGTCTTGGTTGTACTATTACCCAAGTACCATTTGGAGCTTGTGTGTGAAGGCTAAAGTACCAATGGAAGATGAGAATCCAAAGTGGATAAGCCAAGGCCTGCCCATAACCATTGAAAGAATGACAATGACTCCCGAAGCACATCAAGGCCGAAGACCACATGGAAGAAGGCAAAGAGAAGAACCAATGGAAGAAGATGAGCTACACCTAGAAGAAGAACCACAAGAAGAGGAGGAACAGCCGCACTTTTTCCCACATGGCAATATGGATATGACTCAAATGCAAGAAGCAATTGGAAGATTGTCACACCAATACACAAGAATTCAAGAAAGGCAAGAAGAGTACCATTCACAATACTTGAAGCATCAACAAGAACAAAAAGAATGGCAGCTGAAAATGATGAACCAACAAAATGAGTTTGAGTCAAAATTCCTTGCGATGCAAGAGGAGCATGCCTTTCAATCTCATGAGGCATTTGGAAAGTTAGCACAAATGCAGGCCAAAACCATGAGGGCTCTCAATGAGTTTACAACCCTCCAAGATGCAAGATATGAAGTCCAAGCCGATTACAACATTAATAGTCAAATCAAGCTGAACTATATTGGAGAACATCTGCACAACATGGATCCAGCATTCCCAACATATGATGAGTTCTTCAAAAAGAAAAGTGAAATAGAAGCAAACAAAGCCATGAGCCTTGAAGATAGAGTAGAGGAGACGATGAATAAAGCTGGGTTGCTGGCGGGGTCAATAGCAACAAACATGGACACAGGGAACATCAGCAATCAAGTATATGAAAGAAAGAAAAAGCATGACAAATAAAAGGTGGACTTGCTCCTTATTCATCACTACAAAGAAAAAGCATGCATTTTGTCTGTTTGAAGTGTCCTTGCATCTTTAAGTTGTCATTTTAATAGTCTTTGCATTATGTTTGTTTATCTTAAAATAAGTAAGCTAGTTTAAGTTTGTGCTTGTGTGTTTACTTCCACTTGACTAAAAAGCATGTTCTGTCCCCTGCATCTTTAAATCAATAAAAGAAATGTTTGAATGTGAAGTAAGATAGTCTCTGTTAGATAGAAGTAGAATAATAGTAAATGGTGGTATGTGTGTGATTGTATAATAGCTCACTTTTAGTGAATAAAGAGCTAGAATATCTCCTTCCAAGTATAGAGAGACCTACTGTCTATGGATCTCAATTAAATAAAGATCCTTGGTAAGAAAGAAAAACAAAAAGAAAGAAAGAAAAGAGATAGTCAAAAAGTGGCAGAGAAAAGAAAAAAGAAACAAAAAGAAACAAAGCTGGACACCAATAGCTTGAACTTTAAAACATATGTCCGTGGTGCCTTTGTACTAGGATCTGCTTGGATTAGTAAGCTCTTTGGAGTGCTTCAACACTTGGTGACTTGGATTAACTAATCCGGGATCATCAGCTGAAAATCCACTATCAAGAGCAACCTAA
>NC_029776.3:61696998-61698247 GCF_000817695.3 Arachis duranensis | reverse complement strand
GTTAGCCCCCTAACTTTTGGGCTAACGTTGGCATAAAAAAAATTTTTCTGGGCTACTCACATTTGTGCCAACGTTAGCCCCCTAACTTGGAGGCTAACGTTGGCATGAAAAATTCTCCTGGGCTACTCAACGTTTGCGCCAACGTTAGCCCCCTAACTTTTGGGCTAACGTTGGCGCCATTGGTGCATTAGGAAGGGCCAACGTTGGAGCTAAAGTTAGATCCCTAACTTTGGCACCAACGTTGGCATCAGTAAATTGGGCTATCTGATATGAAAAGTTTGATCAAAAGTTAGACCCCTAACTTTGGCTCAAACTTTTACTCCAACTTCTATAAAAATCCAATCCGGTTCAATTGGTTCACTTTGGTTCCTCTCCAAACTCCAAGAGCAATCAACCAAGGCCTCTTTCAACCTAATTCCACCAAGAGCAAAGGCCCAACTCAAGGCTTGAAGATCATTTGAAGAAAGTGTATAAATAGGCTAGAATTCAAGTTATTCGGGAGCTTCCTTTTCTTATTTTTTCATAGAGCTTTCCTTTTGAATTTTTAGAGAGTTTTAGTTACTGAGTGATCTTTAATTTCTTAGTTTGGGGAAGGAGAATTCCATTCTCTTCCTCTTAGTTTTATTGCTTTCAATTTCAATTACAACTGTCTTGGATCTTGGGTTAGAGAATTGAAGGAATTCTGTTTCAATCTCATCCTTGGATCTCTCTGTTTCTTTACTGTTTACTTGAATTTAATTTTCTGTTAATTGCTCTTCATCTAATTTCTTTGCAATTTACACTTCTCTTGCAATTGTTCTTGTTGGATCAAGGAAGGTAGTGAGATCTAGACTTGGTTTCTAGTCTCTGGACCCCTGAGATCTGAATTTCTCACTTCAATTCCCTATTTACTGTTTCCATGCTCATTTACTTTTCTGTTTAAGATCCGATTTAATCTAAGTAATTCTCTATTTCTCTGCTTGTTGCAATTTTACTTTTCCTTGTTAAATTTCTGCAAATCCAACTCCCAATTCCCTTTACAATACAAGCCATTTACATTTCCAGCACTTTAAGATTTTGCAATTTACATTTCTTGCGTTCTAAGTTTCTGCCATTTAATTTCTTGTTCCTTAAGATTCAGCACTTTAACTTCTGTTCTCTTTAAATTCATGCCAATTACCCATTCCCTTTACTTTCAATGCAATTTAAATTCTGCAAATCATCAATCAATCAACCAAATCTTGATTCGCTTGACTAAATCAACCACTAA
>NC_029776.3:61691125-61695581 GCF_000817695.3 Arachis duranensis | reverse complement strand
AGGTTGAAATTCAAGGAAGCATGAATGAGCCAAGAAAGGAGGGTCGAACACGTTGCCAGGGCCAAAATAAACTGGTGTGTTCCTTGGAAACTCCAGCAACAATGCCCAGGCCAAGAAATTTGGGCTAGGGGCGTTGTTGAGCACGTTATTGGTGGCGTGTTTGACAAAAACGCCCAACCAGGGCAGCCTGACCTTGCCCTCTTCAATGGAGCATAACTTGAGCTAGGAAAGTCCAAATGAAGTGATTCCAGTGGCATTAAAAAGTAGACATCAAGAGCTTTCCAATGATATATCATAGTTTATATTTAGACAAAGGATTGAAGCCCAAAGTTCAGGCAACATTAAGCATAAAAAGTGAAGAACAAGCAAGTGTTTGGCAACAACTTGGGCAACAACTTGGGCAACAACGCCCAAGCACCAAGCCACCAGCCAGGAAATCGCAAGCACGTTGCCAACGTGCAATAGCACTAGAGTGTTTGCCAATAACACCCACTGGGCCAGAATTGAGGTGAATGAGTTCTGCTTTCCTCTGTTTCTCATAAAGGCCAACACTTCCTCCATTGAGCCGAGAATTCAACAAGGAGAAATAAAAAACTAAATTTTTTATTTTTTAAATTTTAAATTATATTATTAAATGTTTTTTATTTATATAATAAGAAAAATAAAGTCCAGCAGTATCTAGTAAACAATAGATCTGTAAATTTATTTTCTTTTTAATTTTTAAACTAAAAAAATATTTTTTCTAATTTTAAAAAAATAAAAATTTCCAAAAATATCCAAAAAAAAATTAAAGTTTTAAATTAATTTATCCTTAATTTGTGAACAAGTGCAGCAAAAAAAAGTCAACTGTATAGGTGTAGCATTATCCGATGAATAAAAAATAAAAAATATTTTTAAAAAAACTTAAAATTTTAAAAAACTAAATTTTTTATTTTTTAATTTTTAAATTATATTATTAAATGTTTTACATTTAAATAAGAAATATAAAATAAAGTCCAGCAATACCTAGTAAACAACAGATCTGTAAATTTATTTTTAAATTTTAAACTAAAAACATATTTTTTCTCATTGTAAAAAAATAAAAAATTCCAAAATATCCAAAAAATAAAAAAATTAAAATGTGAAGTTTTTTAAATTAATTTATTCTTAATTTGTGAATAGGTGCAGCAAAAAAAAAAGTCAACTGTCTGGGTGTAGCATTATCCGTTAAATAAAAAATAAAAAATATTTTTTAAAAACTAAATTTTTAATTTTTAAATTTTTAAATTATATTATTAAATGTTTTTTATTTAAATAATAAAAAAAGTCCAGCAATATCTGGTAAATAACATATTTGTAAATTTATTATTTTTTTAAATTTTAGACTAAAATTTTTTTTTCTAGTTGTTAAAAAATGAAGAATTCCAAAAATATTCAAAAAATAAAAAATTAAAATTTTAAATATTTTAAATTAATTTATTCTTAATTTGCGAAGAAGTTGATGACAAGTCATCTTAGCCTAGTTTTACTAGTCTTTTTCTTTGTTTTCATTTAGTTTTATGCACTTTCTTAAGCCATAAGTAAGCCAATTGGGTTGAAATTCATGTTTCCTTTGATTCAATCAACCATGGATAAATTGATGCATTTTCATGAGTTTTGTGCCATAATTGCTCAAATGACTGATGCGTTCGCATATTTGCTATATTAACTAGTTAGTTTAGTTGGTTTTAGCTTAATTTCATTTATTATTACTAGAATAAACAAGCAATTTTGTGAGTTTTCTCTACATGCATTCATAAACCAAGAACTAAGTGAAATTGAGCAAAATCTATGCAAATGATTCAAGAAGTTTATATGCAAGTTGATGTGAATGATTCCCTTGAAAATTATTGCATAAGATAGCAAAACTTTGAGGAAAATTCTTTGGTTCATGTTAGGTGATGAAGAAAGAAGGTAATGGAGCAAGAAGGCTTGAAGATATGTCAATATTGGCAAGGAAACAGAGGAAGCAAGTTGCCAACTCCGGAGTGTTTGTGGACAACGCCAGGAAGCTTGAAATAGAGCAAGAGAGGGAGCTCGAGAGCGTTGCCAGGCAAGGAGTGAACTGGCGTGTTCATCAACAATGCCAGTAACAACGCCGGTCCCTGCAAGGTGACTATGGAAAATGATCTTGGGCGTTGCCAACTTGAAGTTGCATGTGCGTGTTCCTTAGCAACGCAAGGCCAAGAAATTGAGCCAAGGAGAGCTCGAAGGCGTTGTTGCCTTGTAGTTGAAGTGGCATGTTCATCAACAATGCCAGCAACAACGCCAGGGATAAGAAGTTTGGGCCAGGGGAAGATTGGGCGTTGTTATGGGCGTTTTTTGCAACAACTTCAGCAACAACTCCAACCAAGACAGCCTGACCTCACCTTCTTCAAGGATAAATAACTTGAGTTACAGAGATCCAATTTGAGTGCTTTCAGTTGCGTTAGAAAGCTGACATTCAGAGCTTTTCAACGATATATAATAGTCAATAGTGAAGCATGAAATGGATGCTCGAATCATAGCCATCTTTAGGCCCCAAAAACAAGGAAATAAGGTTGAAATTCAAGGAAGCATGAATGAGCCAAGAAAGGAGGGTCGAACACGTTGCCAGGGCCAAAATAAACTGGTGTGTTCCTTGGAAACTCCAGCAACAATGCCCAGGCCAAGAAATTTGGGCTAGGGGCGTTGTTGAGCACGTTATTGGTGGCGTGTTTGACAAAAACGCCCAACCAGGGCAGCCTGACCTTGCCCTCTTCAATTGAGCATAACTTGAGCTAGGAAGATTCAAATGAGGTGATTCCAGTGGCATTAAAAAGTAGACATCAAGAGCTTTCCAATGATATATCATAGTTTATATTTAGACAAAGGATTGAAGCCCAAAGTTCAGGCAACATTAAGCATAAAAAGTGAAGAACAAGCAAGTGTTTGGCAACAACTTGGGCAACAACTTGGGCAACAACGCCCAAGCACCAAGCCACCAGCCAGGAAATCGCAAGCACGTTGCCAACGTGCAATAGCACTAGAGTGTTTGCCAATAACACCCACTGGGCCAGAATTGAGGTGAATGAGTTCTGCTTTCCTCTGTTTCTCATAAAGGCCAACACTTCCTCCATTGAGCCGAGAATTCAACAAGGAGAAAGCCCACATTGCTAACCCAATTGAAGATCTCTAAATGGGTTGTAGGAGTAGTATGAATAGAGAAGAGTTTTGTACTTTAAAGGGAGCTCGCTCTTAGATTTTTTAGACTTTTTATTTTTTTTATTTTTTAGGACTCTTAGACACTTTTACTTTTACACTTAAACTTTTTCTGTTTTACTGCTTCTCACCCATCTTCTATTTTTGTTTTCTTTTGGCAATTTTGAATTTCAGTTTTCAAGAACTTCTTTTTCATTCTTCAATACTCTTCTCTACTCAATTTGAATGTTTATTTTTGGCACTTGTTGTTGAATTTAGAGCTATGATTCACTAAACCCCATTTTCATTAGGGGGAGGAGCTCTGTTTATTTGAATGGGTTGATAACTCTTCTTTTCTTTCTCAATTCAAGTGGTTCATCTAAGAGGAAACTCTTGTTCTTCATAGATTCAATCACCATCGAGAGAGGGATTAATCTATATGAATTATGTGGTGAATTTGAGAAAGGAGCTACATAATTCAGTTTAGAGTTCATCCTTTCATGATTTCCTTGATCAATACACTTTGGTTGGTATGTGAGATGTAACCTCCCTTAGTTGAGATTCTGGAAGTTGTGTGGCTTGGATTAGAAATAGAACTTCATCTCTTCTCATGAACAATTAGATCACGAGAGTGGCAATTGGTTGTGTTGAGAGAAATTGAGTCACCAAGAGATTGGGACTCAATTACCCACAAATTGCCATGGATCTATACCCATGATTGAGAAGGAATTGATCAACATCAATTCATGAGAATTTGCATCTCCAATCCCTAATGATCCTCTCCATCATCAATTCTCATTTCTTTTGCTCTTTAGTTGTTTGACTACCCATTACCCAACTCCCTTCTACATTCTTGCAATTTATTATTCTTGTGATCTACATTCTGTTTCTTTATTTCTTGCTCTTTGCTCTTATGTTCTTTAAAATCCTGCAATATTTACTTTCTTGCAATTTATCCTTAATGTCATTTAAGTTTCTTGCACTTTAAGTTTCAGTCACTTACTTCCCTTTTCTTTCTTCATTGCAATTCTTTAGATTCCTTGTCATTTAATTTTTGCAATTACGTTCAAGAATTAAGATCTCATGAAATCAAAACCATGTTTGCTTGACTAAATCTACCATTTAACTAAAGTTGCTTAATCTACCAATCTCCGTGGGATTGACCTCACTCTTAGTGAGTTTTATAACTTGATACGACCCGATATACTTGCCGGTTGTACGTGAATTCTTAATTTTCACGTATCAAGGTTTTGGCGCCGTTGCCGGGGATTGGAAAAGA